>NC_048309.1:18744149-18829961 GCF_013100865.1 Trachemys scripta elegans | reverse complement strand
GCACCCCTTGCCCTGCCTGCAGCCAGCCCCGCACCCGCTGTCCAGTCTCCAGCCAACCCCTGCCGCATCCCCCTGCCTGAAGCCAGCCAGTCCCTCACTCCTCTGTCGCCAGCCCTGCCAACCCCTGCCATACCAGTCCCCAGTATAATTTAGAGCAGCCTAAAGCTATTGTATTTTATAATGGATGCCACCAATTGTCTGGCAGCTGGAGATTAGCTAGTTGTAATGGCCTCCAGACCAAGCCTCCTTCTCCCTGGGCATGCCCCCTATGCTAGGACCCTGGGGTGTAGAAGGTGAAGTAGAGTTATGGCGGCTTTATGCCATTCAGTGGATTCTCCCATGCAGGGGAACGTGTCCATAGCCCACATCCTCCAGAGCTGCAGCTGCTTGGGCCTGCAGACTAATCCTAAGAAGCTCTCTGTGACTATAGATTTGTGCAGAACTTGAGACAAAATCGTCTTTACTGTCACCTCGCAGAAAGAACTAAAGTAATGCTAGTGTCTGCACATTAGACCTCTCTCAAGACAGGCACACTCACAAACTCTATAAAGCACAAGCAAATGTTACAAAGCATCATGCATCTGATGAGCACTTGCTGGGGATAGCAAATTGAGCATTTTCAGGTTTAGCAGCTACACCCCAGCTGTTCTGCACTGTAGTTATAGTAATTATGCTCCCCAGTCGGCTGGTAACACAAAGGTTTCCTAGCGATGCTTCAGACATTATGTGAACAGCATAAACCAGCCATCGAATGCCGCATACAGAACTAATACAGCTGTTCTGTCTGTGAAGGGACGACCGTCAGGGCAACACAAAAGAAGCTGTTATTTATTTTGCGCTTCCTTCGGAATTGCTTGCACGAGGCTATGAATTCAATTTCCCGAACATAAAAGGATTGAACAAAGATCCAACAGTTGTCTCCTGTAGAATCAATTAAGGTCTCATTATGAACTATTTTAAAATTAATCTAGTTTCTACTTTATTTGAATACTAACTAATTTTAGCATTAGGCCACTGTACTGTCCTAGGCTGAACCTGTCTTACAAGCTGGACAGGCAGTCTTCTGGGGCAGCAAATTATTCAGCGACTTTGTGCGTGGCAGGTGCCTGTGGACCAGGGAAGATGAATACTTGCTGGATCGTGGAAGGCAGTAGAAATACTATAACCTGGTCCCAGTGGTAACAAAGGAACTAGTCCTGCAGCCTGCACTCACATGAGCAGTCCCAAGATAGGTAAATAGTTTCTGTGCCATTTTCTGTATTTGCCTCCTGGAAAATTAAAGCACGAATGACAAATTTGACTCCTTAGCTGCACAGAGTAACTGAGTAACAGAGGCAGGCTCAGGCCCAAAATAAACAAGGAGTTACATTACTGGACCCAAGAGATTCTGTCAAACAGGGACCATACGCAAAATAAATTAATAGTCTGATACCAAATTGTGATAACTCCCTTCTGTAAATATAACTCTTCTCCCACTTAACTGATTCATTGTGCTCCCAGAGTGTGTCTGAGCTAAAGTTGGTAGATGGGTTATTCCTCCTCCTACTGTTGTATAATTTGATCGTTTAATGCACATGCAAGAATTCATGGATAAATCTAGATATGCATCTAAGTTCCAGCGGGGATAACTGTCGGAGGGCTCAGGGGCAGATTTTAAACCTGAGATTTCCGTCCTTTTCTATATACGCCTGTTCTATATTCTCTGAAAAATGAGCCGGAAACATGACTGTCAGACTTTTCCTAACCTTCTCCAAAGCTTTAATGCAAGAGCTTCCTTCATGGCAATGAATTTTATTGCTAATTGTGGGGTCTTTCTCACCTATGTGAAGCAACTGTGACCTCTTGTGGTGAGATGCTGCCATGTCACTTTGGGGTTCAAACGTGTTTGATCTCACAAGCCAATTAGGTCTGAGTCTGGCTGGAAGACCTGTGAGGAAAGGCTAAGGCAGAATCAAGCGTGGTGAGTCAGTAAATGGCACTTGGCTCTCTCAGTTATTGCTGAACCAATGCTCCATGGTGACGTTAAGGAGTGCCGTGCTGCCAGTGCCAAAGGTACTGTCTTTTGGCTGAAGCTTTTACCACTTTGCATAATTAAAGAGCTCATGGCACAGCATTGGAACATCTTAACCCTGCTGTCCTGACAAATTCCAACTCAGCAATCTGTACAATGACTCCCCAAAATGTTCCCTGTTGTTTACAGGATTCTTCAATTTCTGTTTTAAGCACCATGTAGTGTTACTATGAGCTGGTAGACCAGTGGTTCCAAACTGGGGTTTGGGAACCCTTGGGGGTTCAGAAAATGTATTGGGGGTTCTCAGAAAAAATTCTGTAATAGCGGACAGAGATGTCCCTAGGGACCCCGGGCATGAGCGGGGGGCAGCTGCTGGGACCCAGGAGTGCGGGGCTGCAGCCAGAGCCCTGGAGCCAGTGGGGCGGGTAGCCCAAGCCCCATGGAGTGCGGGACCGGCAGCCCAGACCCCAGGCTTGAAGGTGGCAGCTGGGACCCTGTCTCCGGCAGACAGGGGAAGTTGGGCGGCACGAGGGGCAGAGTGGGATGGGGAGCCACGCTGTACCTGGGGGGCCTTCCAGGCTAATTTGTCCCTGGCCCCGCATCCCTCTGATGGCGGAAGAAAAAGTGTTTGCGCGCCAAATCAGCCGGAACCAAGGTCATTGTAGCCAATGTGGTGGTAACGACCCTCAGTTAGTCCATACTCAGTCATTCTCTGTAGTGTGCCGTTTTGTTCCAGTGAGACATGAGGAAATCTTCTCATTTACTAGTTTGTTAGCGTTCTCCGTGTATTATTTTTATTTGAAATGTTGTACACCCAATATGGACAAGTGGCTGAAAAACGGAAAGTGTAAAGACACGAGAAAACAAACATTCGACATCAGCTAGTGTTTCATCAAGTCCAAAGCGTGGAAAATCTGTGTTACATGATCATGATGGTCTTGGAAAGTCCCTTATGAAGAAAAAAAACTATGACAACGATTCAGTCACATAACATATCAGGAGCCTTGAGAACTACAAGGGACGTACCTGCCAGTGGCCTGATTAACCTTAGAAAGTGATGAACATGAAGGCTTAAGAGTTAAAATTCAGGATGGATTATATACAAACGTGAAAATTTAGGCCTAAGTCTTTTAGCAGCTATCGAGGCAGTGATGCAGACTGCAGGGGTTGGGAAGAGGCAAGTTGGTGCATACAATTGTATAATGCAATCATTGTGATTTTTGGTGCTAGCAACAAATGTAAGTAAGAGAGGGTTGCATGGTTAGTGATACTCTTAAAACCATGAAATAAGACTTTAGGCGAGCGCAGTTACTCTAGGACCAGTGCATACATGGCTACAAAGGAGCAGAATTACATAATCCCACATTCCCAGGAGTGCTTTGAACCAGAAAACCTAAGGAAAGACCAGAGCCGTGGGGGATGCACACATTTTTGGGCTCTGAAAGCAGTATCCTGATTAGAGAGATACGGAGAGAAGGGAGCATGGTCTGTGACTAAAGTACAGGACTTGGAGGCAGGACATCTACATTTGGTTTCCAGTTCTGACACAGACCCACTGGATGACCTTGGATAAATCACTTAGGCCATCTGTGCTTCAGTTTCCCCATCTGTACTTCCCTACCTCCCCAGGCAAGATGCATTTGTGAAGCACTTGGAGAGCCTCAAATGGAAAGTGCTATAAAAGTGCCCAGATCCTGTGATCAGAGGAGTAGCCGTGTTAGTCTGCATCTGTAAAAAGCAACAGAGGGTCCTGTGGCACCTTTGAGACTAACAGAAGTATTGGGAGCATAAGCTTTCGTGGGTAAGAACCTTACTTCTTCAGATGCATCCATTCGGATGGCTCCTAATGGCTCCATTCGGCTTCCTCCAGGGCAGGTGCAATGGCAGCTGGCAAAGGCTCAAGAGGAGGCAGCCATAGTGTGGTTGACAGCACTCCCTGAACACAAGCAAGGCCCAGCTAGCACTAGATGCCCCAAAAAGGCCATGACCAGGCAACCTGGGGGCATAGCCCCTGCTGCCAGCCCTGAGGGCCGCATGTGCTGCACCTTGTTACTTCCCCAGGTGGTGTCGTGCATGCGGCGCTGCTAGCACCCACAAAAGGCATCTCCCCACCACTGCCCAGGCAGAATGGCTCCAGTCTCTGCTGCTCTGTGTCCCCACTGTCACCGTACACCTCTAGCTGAGAGAGCCAGAAACTGGCCCAACAAGCTCATGGATATGCTGCTTCAAAGCCTTACTTTAATCACACTCTTAAATGGATGACGTTGCCACTGAGTCTGCAGGGTTCCTGGCCTGACTAGAATGGGGACAACACAGGCAGAGCATCAATGAACCAGACTCTTTTCTCCCTCACCCCAGCCTACATGAGGAGCAGCTCCATTGAAGCCAATGGAGTGAGACTGGGGCGAGTGAGAGGACCCTCAGACCCCACGTTTCTCCCCTGGCTTCACAGATAAAACATAACACAGTGGCACGCTTAATGAATGCATTTTATTGTACAAGTTCCCTAATCACTAGGACTTTGTCTCAACATCAGCTGAGTTCCATGTTTGGTCAGTTTTGGTTTCAGCTTGACCCCTCTGGAAACATCCATACTGTGATGTAATCAATATAGTTTTCACAGCAACAGCAGCAACTGCGATTAAAGAGAGAATTGGGTCTGATGGATAAATTACCCTGTCTGCTCTCAGAGCTGACACTGAATCTTTTGAGTAACTCAAGGGAAAACTGAGCTAGATCTCAGCTGGTGTAAATCAGTTTACTTCCGTCGATGCCATTGGCGCTATGCCAGTTCACACCAGCTGGGAATCTGGTCCAGTTGAATCCAACATCTGTATCAGTGCAAGGATTCCCTCGCTAACCATCCCCAAAGCACCATATAAGACTCCTCATCTTTCAACCCATCTGTTTCAAATACTGATCTTTAATTAAATAAAGTCTTACACAAACAAAATACAAGTGTTTGGATACAATGGTGATGAAAATCATGCTCAATTTGCAAATCCTTTCATTGAAAGTACCCAAGCAATCAGATAAAATAATCAAACTCCGTTTCGCAAAAATATCAACATTCCTCTGCGAACAGTCTACTGACTTGTGACTCAACAGCACTGTCAAGAGTAGGTCAACCTCAAACCTCAGTTAAAGGAAGTTCACCAACTTAAGAATAGCCACATAAACCACTGGTGTCAAGCCCCTGATGGACACAAACACAGAGTTACATCAGGAGCAAATATGGCCACAAATCTCTGCCTTTCCAGTCAGTACAAAAGTGTTAGTGAAAATTATTGCCTTGGGTTTTAAGATAATTCCCAAGCTAATGAATGTGTTTGGAAACCTACCGTTACCAAATGCCCACTGTGGAGCAATACACCAAATTCTGGCTAGACTCAGTCATAGTCTCCTGAATTATCCTTTCATAAGCTGAAGAAATAGTCTTCATACTACACAATACAATTACTTGTGAAATCCTTGTGAAAACTTGACCCCTAACAAGTGTTCTAGAATCACAGGGATCAAGCATGGCCCCGCTCTGAGCCTGGTTCTGATACCCTGATTCAAGTTGCGTAGCACCTGAAATGGTCCCATTGACTTCACTCATGGGAGTAAGGATACCATCCAGCATGAGTTAGGGTATCAGAAACTAGCCCACAGCAAAACTCCCATAGATTTCACCAGGAGTGGCATTTACCCTGGAAATGTTAGAGACTTACTTGGTCATCCATGTAATACACCTCTACTAATGAAGAACAAAGTTTTCTAAAACTGTTTGATAGATATCTGTGGGGGAGGAGCCAAATCTTCCAAGATCCCCACCCCAAAAATTATGTAGTGACAATGACTAATATTTATAAAAATAAAATAAAATGAATGGAAAGTCCTGTGCAATGTGAGCAGCAACATGGCCTTTGTCCTGTGCGTACACTCTGGCGATTCCAGTGCCCCAGTCCTAAGCGAGTGAGTCCCACCTATGACCTGGCTTTGTTCATATTTTATTTAGCGAGCTTAAAGTAACATTCTTCACATCCGGCAAGAGGGACGTGATGTTCTCTCCATGGATGTTGGCCCACGCAGGGAAGGTGTCCAGCTGGAAGATGCTCTTGGCCCATGTGTTTATAGCCAAGCTAAGGAGCAGAACACCCATAAGATTCATGAGCAGCCCAGTTCTTGCCTGTGAAAGAAATGCAGATACATTATACTTGCGTTTAGCCTGGAAATCCTGAGCATTCGAAGCAAAGAACCACGCTTGCCAGCCCTGAGGACTGACTGCACATGAACGAACATTTCAATAAAGATGAGTTTAATTAACATTTCAACTGGATTTTCTCAAGCCGGGGACCCCCAGTCCCAAATGCTGACTTAGGTCCTCATCCATCAAAGCACATGAGCTTTAGCACATGGTTAACTTTAAATTAATGGAGATATCCTATCTCCTAGAACTGGAAGGGACCTTGAAAGGTCATCAAGTCCAGCCCCCTGCCTTCACTAGCAGGACCAAGTACTGATTTTGCCCCAGATCCCTAAGTGGCCCCCTCAAGGATTGAACTCTCAACCCTGGGTTTAGCAGGCCAATGCTCAAACCACTGAGCTATCCCTCCCCCAAAAGTACATGAGTAGTCAACAAAACTGTTCTCATACTTAACACGCGCTCAAACACATTGGTGACTTGGGGCCTGATCCTGTGCCAGTGGTATAAATGAAATTTTAGCCATTGTTGGTGCAGGATCAGGGCCAGAGAGCCAAGGAGTACATGCAGCTTCCATTGCTGTCTTCACTGAAAGCAATGGGTGTTCAAAACTTTTCAGGATCAGGCTTTGGAAAAGCATCTCTAACATCCCAGTAAATGGAGTGTGTATGTGTTTGTTTTAAGTTTCATTTCTGCAGAAGGAAAGGTTTCTCTTACAAGTCAACTGAGCATCTGGGAACTGAGAATCCAACTTAGAGTCTGTGAATCAGGGCCGCCGGGGGGGGGGGGGGGGAAGTAGGGCAATTTGCCCGGGGCCCTGCAGGGGCCCCACAAGCCCTGGCCCGGCGGTGGTCTGGGTCTTCGGCGGCATTTCGGTGGGGGGGTGTCTTTCAGTGCTGCCAAAGACGCGGAGCAACTGAAGGGCCCCCTGCCACCTAAATGCCGCCGAAGACCCAGACCACCGCCGGGTGAGTACAAGCGCCACAGCTCCCCTGCCTTGCCCCAGGCCCCCTGAATCCTCCAGCAGCCCTGCTGTGAATTAAAAAGCACTTTCTGTCTTTAAGCTCCTGTTTTATTTTCTGTCTTTAAGCCCCTGTCTGTAATACAATCAGTGTCCATGTTCAGGGAATGAGTGAAACCACAGACATTTTTAGCCAATTAATATGAACAAGCAATTCTGAAAAGCTACAGCAATATGGAGGCAAAGAGTGAAAGCTGAATAAAATTAATCATCGAAGGTTAGGTGTGCGCTTCTTAGAAAAGAAAACCACCAGATCCCCTTACCAATATGTAAAGACAACAGGAGCTTGAGTTGATAAACAGCTGAATTTTGAAAGGAGTTAGGCGTTCTCCCAAAGCCTTTGCTCAGTTTTCACTCAGGCAAAACTCCCATTGGCTTCAGCCTAAGTAAAAGTGAGAAGGAGCCTCAGGACTCGGCTCACTGTTTCCAAAGCAACTGACTCTCACTTCACTCAATGCAAAGGCACAAACTCATACAACCATGGCAACTGTTAAACCTCAGTCTAAACCAGGGCAACGGGTGGTGTACAAAGGGAGAGAGAGAACAGGCTTGAATGGCCGGATGCTACTGTAGCAGCTCCAGAAGAAGGCACGTCATCACACTTTTAACCGTAAGGAGGCTGGGGTAGAGTGGGGTGAAAGAAAGTCAGAGGATGTGAAGGAATGCTGAACTCTGTTGGGCTAAGCACGTTGAGGTTATTGGGTAAGCCTGTGCCACTGAAAGGGACTTTCACAAATTGCACTTTCATTCCATAGTCACAGAACATCACAGCAAAGTCATAAAACTGGCTCCTTCTTGGGGCCAGCCAAGGGCAGGACACAAGCTTGGGAAACAAGCCGACATCCAGGCAAGCTGTCAACAAGAATGGGAGCAAACTGGATTTCTATCATTTCACATTAAGTTAAAGGGGATGTGATTAAGGGTGACAGTCTCTAAACTGAGCCAACCCTAAAAATAACGATCAGCCCCTCCGATAGATAAAATCCCAACTTCTCAGCTGAGCCATAGACCCGGGTGCATGCACATAAACTTGGCTTCCTCTTATTCCACCTGCTCGCTGTTTGGTGAGTGAGCAGCATATTTAAACATAAGAGTGTAAGATCAGACCCCTGCTCAGCAACATGAATCTTTTAAACTCTGAAGTTCCTCTTCTTTAACCACTTTGGCACCAGCCCTTCACCCTCTGGCTCCTTTGCGAAAGGCTAATCCAGGCAGCTAGATTCCCATGGCTTCCAATAGGAAAAATGAACCTCATCTCATTGCATGCAGCAGCCACTGTTGCAGAGCCTTAAGGATTGATCCTATACAGGACAGAGTGTGGCACATATTACCACAAGGTAAAATTTGCTGAACAAGATGTGGGGGGCACAGAGAACCCCAACCCTGTATTAATGAGTGCAACTGTCTGAGCACCAAGGCCAGAGAGGAGAGTGAGTTGCTTAAAGTGCCTCATTAGCACCCCATCCTTTTGTTACACTGATTTTGAGAATCAGAGAGCAGGTGTGCAAAGTTCTGCCACTAAAGGAGTAGGACTAGCCTAGTGTGTAACCTGACTTGCCCCCACGTGGATTCCTCTGCTCATGCTTCCACTGGAGCACAATGATTTTGTGCAAGGAGGGGACACAGATAAGGAATCAAGTTGACATCCAGCCAACCTGACCTTTCAGGAAGAATGTGGTTTCCTCAAAACACCCACTCCTTTGTCTTGAAATGCCATAAACTAGAGAATCTGCCCATCCTCTCCCGACTGCTCTTCATGTACTCCTGGTGGACTGTATAAAGCACAAGCCTCTACCACTTGAGCTTAAAGGACTAAGTCTTCTAGTGGGTGGCTTTTGCAGACTCATTAACATCACATGTGGACCACTCACTAACGGGCTGGACAGAGACCTTCACATTTAGTGTGGATTATAAAAGCAACTGCATTTCCCAAGCATAAGCCCAGCCATGGTAGTTGCTGAATCCAGTGCTGTGAGCATGGATGGGATCATGAGAACACTCCCCTCCTGCTGCAGAACAATGAGACCTTAAGCAAAGTACTAAATCCCATTGTTGTCTGGATTTCACTCACTCAGGGCAGGATTCCTGGCAATGCTATGTGTTTCCAACTGGGCAAACTAGGTTCTGGTCCCAGATTCTCACTTTTCAGGCTGGCAGAGGCTGTAAGTGATGTGAACCTCAGCCTGTGGGAGAGGGATTGCCTCAGGTCACTCTCCAGCAATCCCCTCTGGCTGAGGTAAAAAACAGTACAGATGGGCTTTGGAAGTAGCTCTGTCTAGCCTTATTCCTGAAGGGGAGTAACTGCAACTCTGGGGCAAGAAGACGTAAGGAGAGGAAAATGGGGAGGAATCTTGAGAGAAGCCTACCCAATTTCTCATCACCTCCTTGCTTTTCACTGAGTGTTCTCCTTGCCCTTCCGCACACCAAGATGTTCTGTAATATTCAATCCCCTTCCTGGTGTGTTTCCAGTCACCCTTCTCTTCTGAAGGAAACTGAAAACAGGCCTGCTCTTTTCTCCCCAGTTCTCACTTCCTCATTTACTGAGTGTTTGTGCAAATGCTGAGAAGTACTGGGGTGTGGGCTGAGGCCCTGGGTAACCAAACCAACTTAGCAGCTAATATCAGCGATCTCCAAACCAACCTACTACACTACGGAATCACATAAGACTAGGTTCCTACCAAACAGGTCTAGTGATTTCTGCTCATGTTCACCGGCCTTGAGGATAAGAGTGTGAGAATGGCATGAGAATGAAAATGGTCACTTAGTGTGGCCATCACCACATAAACGTCTGAGCCATCTTCATGTGAATTCTAACCAGCTCTGAATGGTTGCACTTATAAGAAGGAGATCCTTTCCCCTATGTGACCATCTCCCCTCCTCAGTCATTGCTTATAAAAATGTTTTATTCTGCAAGTCATCAAAAAGGGCTTAGTGCACCATTAAGGGTCCACAGACCACAGGTGAGGAGTTATATAAGAGGACATATGCTCAGTCTGGAGTATAGAGATGTACTAAATTGACTCTGATGGACATTCATAGGAGTTTTGTGGTCAAGCTCTTCTGCCCAGTGAATTGAAAACATTCCCTGGGTGCTCTTTAATGTAAGGATCTACATTAAAAATCTAATAGTAATGTACAGTGTAGGATGTAAACACTTTATTGTAACTTTGCCTTAATAAGAGGGGCTTTTTTTAAAAAAATGCCAACAAGAATATACCAGACAGGAAAACAAAGCAAAACAAACTTAATAGTAAAATCAAAAGGAGAAGTAGCTCTTAGTGACTCTTTGTTTAGGAAATAGCATGTCTCTTCATTAGTGAGGGTAATTGTTATACAGGCTGTATATTTAGTCTCTATAGAGAACTTGACAGCACATCTGAGAATTCATATACGTGTTTCCTGTTGAGTTTTGAGACACATTAATTTTACTGCTCACTTGGAGAGCTTCATATTGTAGCTTTCTGGCTTTCCCAGACTAGTCTGTCTTTCCTCTCTCTCTGTTTCACTCTATCATCTTCCTGAATGGGAATTGCCTGGGTGATTGCTCCAAGCATATTATGTCAAATAATTCCTTCCAGATCAGAAAAGACTAAAATATTCTAGTGCAGTTGATTCGGCCAGCATCTACATCAGATACCACTGGCAGTATATCCACTTAACCAATTAAAAGGAATGTAGTAACATGCACTTCACATAGAGATGGTGACTTTGACCAAGGCCTACTGGGAAATTTAGCTTGGGATGCTCAATAACTTCATGGTTTGATATTTTATTCATGATCTAGAAGATAAATCAGTGCAAAGAACCCTAGGTCACAAACAACTGCAGAACTAGTTATGTCCAACAGATGCCAAAAGTTATTTTTCACTGGAACCTGTGAAAGCCATATAAACTTCGTTAGCAAAGGGGAAGTGCTGTAATAGAATGTGAAGAAGATAAGGTCAAGGACACTTCCGTAGGAGTCATTTAAAGGACTCATGTTCACTCTCCCAAAGTTGAGAGCAGAGATCCTTGTGACAGGTCTGATCTCAAACTCAGCAAAATGGACAGCAGGGAGATGAGCATCCCCTTGTTACAATAAATTTGTTTAATATCTAAAGGGGGAGACGGAAAATTGATTATTTTTCAAGTTCGTGGCTCCCCTTTTCAATTAGTTAAAGGTCAGACTCAGCTCTCAGTTACACAGAAGAAATTTGGGAGTAACTCCACTGAAAGCAGTTGAATTACTATGGATTTACATGTGTTTAATCAAGGGCAAAATCTGGCCCATTTTTACCTAAATAACACTTTCTAGATCTGACCAACCATGAATGAGATTCTTTGCCTTCACACAGTGCTCATAACAGAAACTGACCTTTGTGATTTTATTTTACAAAATGCTGATTTGGCAGCATCTCTCGAAATTATTGTCTTAAAAACTCTTCATCTAGATGATTGTGTCTTCAGTGATTTCTATACATAAAACAACTTACCATATCCTTGACCATCAGGTGTCCAGAAGAAAATGCAATTGAGTTCGGGGGCGTGGAGACTGGCAGCATGAAAGCGTATGAGCATCCTATAGTTCCTGGTATCATTAAATATAGGGGATTTACTTTCAGACGAATTGCCTTAAAAGAACAAAATTTTAAAAAAAACACTGTACATTAGGGGTTCTGAGCTACAATGGAGATACATCTAAGAATGCAAATAATTACAGCACTGTGCCTAGCAGAACTCAGTGATCTATGCTTTATAATAGCATATCCTGCTGTTCTATGGCTAATAACATTTTAAAAGATCATTATTATGCATGTTGTGCAGCACGTACTTACACTCGTTTAGCATCTTGTTTCCAAACAGTCCAATATATTAAGCAGGCCTTGTAAGCTCCCTGTGATGAGCGCAGGTGTTGTTATCCCCATTTCACAAATAGGGAAACCGAGGCACAGAGTGGGGAAGTGACTTGCCCAGGGTCAGACAGCAGGTCAGTGGCAGAGCTTGAAATGGACACCAAGAATTCTGACTCCCGGTTGCCTGTTCTGACCACTTGAAAACACAATACCCAATCCTGCAGTCACAACATCGCAAAACTACTGGTTGACTAAAACCGGAGGTCTCTTTAAATAGCCTCAGGGAGCACGGAGACCCCTGTGAGGCTGAGCCAGCGAGGGTTAAGCAACCAGCAGGCTGAGTGACCCAAAACCAACACCTTAAGGCCATATTAGAAGAGTACTGAAATTGTATACAGGTCCATTCCTTATAGATTGTTAGCACAGGCATTTTAAATAGACTACAGTCCTTGACATGGAGGCCTGTATTGTTAGAGAATCAAGAATAGATCCTAGTTGTATTTGTCTATGTTTACCTTGTTAGAAGTTTAATGTGATCTAATTAGCTTATAAATGCTAAAATTCTGTTCCTGTCTTTAATGATTCATTACGATAGTCTATTGATTCAGAGGTCAAAAGGGGATATTATCATTTAGATGGGACTTGTGGTGCAATAATATTATTCTTTCATTTATCTTTGAAATTTGTAGTAAACTACCTGTAAGCTGTTTGATGGTTAATTGCCCTATGCTAATGAATGCAACTAGCTACCAGTGTATGCCTAGGAATGAGGAATTAGCTTCGAAGCAACAATATACATTACCTATTCTTCAACCAAGGAAGCCCTGCTGTGAACACACCTTGCTTCAAGCTATAAAGGAAGTTTCACGTCTGATGCTTGCTATCTCAGATCTGCTTAAACTTTGACCGGGAAAATCTAAGCCTGTAAGACTGAGGTCTCCAGGTCTACTGTGGATTAACCTTGTACTTTTCATGGAAGAATTTGAACAAACGCTGCACAAGAACTGCCAATTGGACTATAGCCTTTTAAACTGATTCCAGAAGGCTTTTTACAAAGCAGCAACCTCACCATCTCTGCTATGAAACTGACCTAAGAACTTTATTCATATCTGTACATCGAATGATCTTTTAACCACAGCAACTCTCTGTCTTTTCCTTTTTATTAATAAATCTTAATGAATAAGGATTGGTTATAAGCATGTATTTAGGTGAGATCTGAAATATTCATTGTCCTGGTGGGTAATGTGTCCAATCTCTTGGTAGAACTTTATATATAGTGAATAAGATTTTTAGTAACCCTCACTGTATTAGAGTTGGCTGTCTGGGTGGGAGCCAAAGGCTGGATTGCTTAAAGAGAACTGTATTTTGGCTTCTTGGTAATCAGTAAGGTATTACAGGAACTGTTTGGTTACTGGCTTGGTGAAATCTAATTATAGAATAAACCACCAGTTTGGGGGATCATCTGCCCTATTCTTTGCAGTTTGCCCTGACTGTGCTATCTCAGGATAGCTCCTCCAGGGACCCTGGTCACAACCCTATACAGCTGGATGGGCCAGCTGAGATCCTAGAGACTATTGGGCCTAGTATGCAGAGGAGTGAGGTGACCCCATGGCTGCTCAGATGATTAGTGCATTTTCTGCAGCTGATGGAGGCCAGGCTGCTGCAATAGAGTGAAATGTTTTCATAGGGTACCTAGACTGTGAAGTACATGGGTCTGACTGTAGTAATTTGTAAATACTGTATGTGACCTGGTTATCAGGATAGTTACAGCGTGGCTATATTTTGTCATGTTTAAATCCTTGTTCTCTTAGGTTACGCTTTGTTCCTGCTGTTCAGACAAGTCTGTCTGTCACTGTGGCCACCACAGGGCACAAGCCCCCAAAAGGAAGAACTGTAGGGGCTGAACCCAGTCAGGCCTGCTGAGTCATCATGCTGGTACACAAGGTTCTGTAGCGCAGGGCCTGGTCTGATAAGGTAAAGGCACAAGGCCTACCACCTAAGGGTGTGCGCTGAGAGAGACCACAGAGGGGTCAAAGCTGGCCCCATCATGGTGACGTATCTTACCAGTTCTGCCAGGATAGGCAGGAAGATTATAATTGTGGCCGTGTTGCTGGCAAACTCTGTGAATAAGGCGATCACTATTGTGATAAGCACGACAGCCACCGGCGGCGGCACGTTCTCCAGGGGATGCAGGTGGCCTCCGATCCAGACAGACAAGCCTGACTCCTGCAGCAGGAGAGAAAATGCAGCAGGTTTTATATCCGAGTTCCTGCATTTCCATGCAAGACTCAGATCATTTCGCAGAATTGCAAACTACATATAGATAGAGATCACTTCGCCCACCCACCTCTGAAATGCAGCCACCCTGGGGTGGGCGGGGAAGGGGGGTGCATGTTATAGCCCTTAGATGTCAGATCCAGTCACTCAACTGCCATACACTGCAGGTGCAAAATTGCAGGAGCAAAGTCAGAAGCCAAACTGATACTCTTTTAAAAACCATGGGCATAGAGTAGAATGACAGCAAGGTAACATTGATGATGGGCATCACTCCAAAAACTACCTCACATCCTTTTGCCATGGCAAATCCTCCACCGAGCAGCAAGATAATGTTCCAAGGTACAGTCTCTTGGGCCCTTCTCCAAGACAGCAAGGGCGGATTCTCAGTGTTTGATGCTAGACAGAGATCCCCACCAAACACACACACACAGAGATTAACAAATAACTTGTCATCCGATAAAATAGCTACGTTACTCACTGGTGTCAAAGTTAGCTGATGATCACTTAATAACGAACACATGGATATTTCAATTTCAATTAAACAGGCAGCAAAAAAGTTCTAGCAGTTAAGGTTTTCTTGGCTTTTTCTCAGCTGGTTTTTTTATTAACAAAAAAGGACAATTTCCTTGGTGTAACAGACATAGATATTCTCCTCTCTGACATCTGGCAGATTACGGCAGGAGGAAGTTTTCTGACATTTGTAATTTTGTGGACAAGTTCATCATCGTATAATTTTCTACTTGCAGCTCAAAGTGGTAGGAGCTTTCTAGGAAGGAAATTGCTGTGTCTCCCCCAGAAGGTCACTTCTGAATAAGAACTCAATTGTTGTGTCATATGGAAAGGTAAACTGGTAGGGCTGTCATGTTCTGTGAACTAAAGACACCCACATTTCACCCAATGGGAGTCTGAGGACCTGCCCGGAGCCTGAAAGCAACACCTAATTTGCATGAAATGACGTAATGGCAGTTGCTTTTGTTTTGTGCTGCTTTGCTGTAAGATGAGCCCCATGGGCTTCACAAGCTGCACGTCCAATTAAAGATGAAGGTGGCCATAGCCATATGGGTAACATTTTCATAAGTGACTCAGGCACTTAGGCGCCTAAGTCTCATTGAAAGTCAATGGGACTTAGGTGCTTTTCAAAATGTTACCCCATCCCTGCTGACTGAGTACCCTGCCTTACTATTATGTGCTGAGCTCCTGCAGTGCGCTCACCTTATAGAGAACACAGAAGAAGGGGACAGAGTCCCTACCCTGAGGGCTTACAACCTACCTTTTAAGTCAAACCACCATTTACAGGATGGTCTTTGTGAAGGGAAGAAGAACAGTATGGTCACTATGGCGACTCCAGTAACCGCATCTGAGACAAACCTGTCCAGGAGGAGCAGAAACACTTGTAAGCAGCAAAAGTCTTGAGATTTGTCAAGTTTATAAAAATTGGGATTTACCAAAGAGGATTAGGATTTTGCATCAACAACACTCATTGTTCTTGATTAGTTTTTTTAAAATTCTCCTCTGAGCTACATTTCTAAGATTGGTTGTGACTCCTTTAGAAAACTGATCAGACACACTGAAAACACAAAAACCTGGTTTTAAAAAAACATGGACGGGGTGGCAGTGCTGGCTGCTCGAATGACTGAATCACTTTCTGTTGTTAGAGTTTGTGAGAAGAATACCGATTATGGAGGTCTGGGGAGATTGCCTAAGCTGGTTGCAGGGAAGTAGAAAAATCAGATCATTGGCCTTTTTTGGTTATGATCTCTTTGTAAAATGCTCAGCTTCTAAAATGAAGAGTGTGATATAAAAACTCTAGGCCCCAATTCAGCAAAGCATTTAAGCTTTAACTTTAAGTAACTGTTAAATATTGAGAACAAAATTAATCTGTAAAGTATGTACTTGATTCTCATTAGAGCCAAGCATGTGGTGATCTCCTTTTCTGAATTTGAATAGTCTGTTGAACTGTATCCCTAGAGAAATAGAGCTGGGCTCTTTTCTGTGCAGAAACAACTCACTCTCGCTCTGTGAGTATTATTATTATTGCCTTTATGGTTCTTAATCTTTGTCTTCACATAAGAAAGGTCTGGATGTCACAACAGAGAAAAGGTTGCAAAGCAGAGAGAAAAGCACTAAGGGGTGAACTCCTGCAGCCTTTATTCAGCCCAAACCCGCACTGAACTCAATGGCCTGCCCAAAGACTTCAGGACTTGGCCCTAAAAGTATCAATAGGCAACATTCCCAGAGCTCAGGCCATAGGGCTGTCAGGAAATAGATGTGAGCATTTTCAATACTAACATCCCACTAGGCTTCCACTACCTCCTCTTGGAAACAAACAATTAAAATGGTTCTAGAGAGATACATAAGGCTCAGCTCCATTTACTCCATGAAACCTGAACAGTATAAACAAGGACAATGGAAAACACAGGGATCTCAAAAGCCTGGAAATACTATTGAAAAAATGTTACAATGGATTGAAAATAGAATCTTACCCAGGAGTGAATAAACTTGCCCAACCTGGGATGAATTTTGGGTCCCGGGAGAACAGCAGGATTGCAAACAAGCAGAAGAGGAAGAGAACTGCCCGTTCTGCAAACCTAAAGTGTAAGGAGATGCGATTAAAATCGAGTCATGCTAATGAAGTGAACATGAGTTACCTTTCCCGGGTCACCTTTAACTACTAGTGATGATTTCACTACATTTCAAGCCTTAGCTTAGAAAGGTGAAACTTCACGCATGACACATGGGGACTTTCCCTCTCTGAGAGCAGAATGTAGACTGTATCCCCTACTGACGGTGTGAATAACTGAGAGCTGATGAGGGAGGGGATCTTCCAATTGCAGTAACATCTGCTATTGTTAATATTTCTAGTAAGGACCTGGGGGGGAAATCCTGACCTGAATGAAGTCAGTGACATAACTCCCATTGACTTCAGTGGAGCTTGGATTTGACCAAGACATGTCCAAAATATTGCCTTAAAACCTCTCAAAGACACAAGGAAGGAGGGATACTTAAACCACTGAGAAGAAATCACTTGGGTTGAATTTAAGCTAATCAAATTTATAGCACATGGCTTAATGGGCTTTCTCTGCTCCTAAAACTCAAAGTGGGACTTTGATTCTTACAATGACATTTTGCAGGCTGGTCCATAATGTACTGAAGGAAAAAAAATAAACCAATTTCTTTCATTTAGAGCACACAAGAATAATAATTAGAATGTTTGTTTGTGCTGCGCTACCTACATCAGTGAACCCTCACAATATCTCTGTGAGTAAAGCTGGGTGATTTTTTTTTTTTTTTTTTTTTTGGCAACCAGTAAATTCACTTTAAAAAAATGCATTTTGGGGGATACTGAAACTATCAGTGAATTCAGGTCAAATTCAGCCAATACTTTTGGCAGAATAAATGGATTATTTCCCCCCCCCCAAAAAAAACAGTCAAAATGGTTTATTTTGACCATTTTGAAACAAAACATTGAGGACTTGTCTAGACCAAGAGTTAATGTGCAGCAAGCTGATGTGGAAAACTACAGCACACTAGCCTGCCACACAGGAACTATGCGCATGGACTCTGCTGCCACTCACTAAAAGTGCCGTCGTGTGCTTGCATCTACTCCCGCGTCAAGGCAGTGTAGGTAAAAGAGCACTAGAGAACCTTTAGTGAGCTGCAGCAGGGTCGACACAGACAGTGCATCTATACCCCAGCTGTCTGCTTGCTAGCTGTTTGTCTAGACAAGCCCTTAGACCTTTTGTTTCAAAATATAGCTATATTTATAAGGATGAGAACCACCAAAAATTCAACAAAATAATCCATTTCAGATCAAAAAACACCCCAAAACCAAAACAAAAAGCTGGAAAAATGGGTTGTTTCATTTCAGGTGTTTTTTGATCCAAAATGAATTTTGGAGGGGTTTGGTTCCAGCAAAAAAAACCCAAAGAAATTCAGCTTCAATTTGAAACAAACCGATCCTTTTTTTGTTATATTGGCCAAACTGAAACGTCCGTTGTTCGCTCAGCTCTCTCTGTGAGTATGCAAACACTATTTTACAAATGAGGAAACTGAGACGCAGCAAAAGACAGACCTACATTTTCAGAAATATCCACTAACTTTGGTTGCCTAGATTTTTAGTGTCCAATTTGAAACAGATAGGGCCTGATATTCAATTTTCCTGCTATACATCTTTTTCTGGCATCTCATTCTGTAAGTTTAACCATCTCTGATGCCCTTTCACCCACTCTCCAATATGTAAAAGTTCCTCAGGATTTGTTCAAAAAACTGTATTGAAATATCAACACAGATCTGGCTTAATCTAACCAAAGCCAGAAATAGCAGAGTTATGCTTGAAATGCCATCCTGGGAAGTCGAACACATCTTGTTTTCTCTTCACATGACTGATTAATAGATCTCAGAGAATAATTCACAATGAATAATGTATTCCACAAAAATTCATCTAATTTTCTGTTCACAAATTGCCCACAAACAGATCAGAAAATAATTGAATTATATTCTTTATATTCATCATGAATCTCTTCAGCAAATAATACCTGCTCTGCAGACCATTCATAAACAGCTTTCCATGAATATTAAAAATTCACACTGTATTGGCTAGGTACATAAGTCACATGATATTGTTTCTGTTTCCTGATTAAAAGACTTACAGTGTGTAATTAAGACAGCATGAATTAGCATCTACAATTGAAAATTGGCATTTGTGGAATATTTGAGCTACATGTTTGTTATCTGCAATTATCTGTATTAGCAAAGACAGAGCAACTGAATGTTTGAGGAAAACAAACTCAAAATGGTCACACATACTAACAAATGGAAATTCACTGACAAATTCTAACAGATATCCTCAGTTTCCCTCCCCAGAAATGTTGTTTCCAGCCTGGTTGATTTCTCTGTCATTTTTGTTCCCTTTTTGCGACTCACTTCATTGGCCCCAGTTTCTGATAATCCTCCTTTATGACTCCTCGGGCTCGGTCTTCTGCATCCATTCTTATTTCTGACTTTTTCTTTCTGCAATGCCTACCAACACAGAAATCACATCCACCACTCATTTCCACAGGTTCATATGGGAACTCAAACACTGATGTTCATGTTTTCTATTCCTGCACACACCTATTCAGGGCATGCACAGAGTGGCTGCAAGGAAGGCTTAGGAGGATAAAGGGTTCAGCATGGGCCAGTGATTTCAGAAAACCAGTATCATATGGATCCATTTCATAATACAGTACATACTTCCAGTCTCTTAGACAGACTTCCCATCTCTCAGACAAGTTATATATAATGCCACAAATAATATTAATGACACCCTTACTCAAACTGAGTTGTACCTTACCTGGCGAATAGACCTATAAACATCAGTGGGACTACTCATGTAGTAATATGGCACTCAATATGAGTAAAGGTGGCAAAATCTAGCCATTAATGTATTGGACAGTGGATATTATAGCTCGATATTCCCACCCTCTCATGACAAGATACAAATGTGCTTGCAGAATCTGTGAGCACATTCATTTATGTGCACAAACAGACATTAATGCACCCAATTGTCCATATGGCATGCATAGATGGGGTGAGCCACAGGCAAAGAGATAAGCGCTCAAGTTCTGAGCAGACGCTTTTTGATGCCTGCCAGAAACGTGGCTCTAGTTACCAACAGAAAAGCTCTGGTGCTGCCTAGAAACCATTGGGCTGAATTCTCCCTGGGTTATGAGTATGTAAATTTCATTAGTGCTCAGGGTGGGGAGCAAGGTGTGTTCCTTGAGGTAGAATACACAGTTCCTGCTCAGGGCAGGTTTAATTGTTGCAGTGGTAAAAACAGAGGAAACCACAGGAGCCTTATCTACACTAGGGCTCTCACTAGTGGTACTATTCCCTAGTGTAAACAAGGCCAATATTTATCCTACTTTGTGTTGCCTTTCGCCCCAGGATTATGCAAAGGAGACTTTGGCCGCTACACTAAAGAAGCTTATTTGTGGTAATCACAGCCTGTGTTCACAGAGACTGTTCAGAATGTAAATGAGAGTGAAGTTGTCAGATTTGCAGATTTCATCACTTTTAGCAGATGACTGCATCAGCCACTTGATTGAGAAGAGAGCAAGGTGGGAAATAAGAATCTCCCCTCCCTTCCCTTCCCCCCCCCCACCCCCTCAAGTCACCAGCAACTTTCTGGGCAATCTCTAATTTATGCAAAGCACTCGCTGATGATAAATATGTGAGGAATTTTTAACAACAGGGGCTGGCATTTTAATATGCTTCTCTTCATTAGCCAGGCTAAGCCTTCTAAGCAGGGAACCCTGGACTCGTACACAGTCTGACTCTTAAACAATACGTGTGCATATGAATGATATATTCATCACCAGCTGCTTCGTGTCCTATCAGTGTCATGTGGTTAAAATACATTTCTAATACTTCCTGGGACCTTGATTACATTTGAAAAGCCAGACTTACACCGTTAGATATCTGATTCTGTGATACTAAGACTGATTAATTCATTTGTTGTTTTAAATGGATGTCCAATGGTTAGATCCTTTATAAAGATGCATGTTTGACCATCCAAAAATTCCTGAGTCTCCAATAGATATTGGGGATGTCCATAAATTACATAACACATTTATTGGTGATGTTAAAGACCCACCCACCCTTTGTAACACTAACACTGAAACAAACACACAAGATTAAGAACCCACCTACCCCCTAATGCATTATGTAATTTATGGACAGCCCCTTACACAGTACTCTGATTCTTTTAGTAGCTGCAGCTTTACCCAAGGACATCGAGACAACCCCTTGTTATCCAAAATGCTTTTGAGTAAATGCTTTTGCTGCACCTCCCTGAGTGATGGTAGTAGGTCAACAGAAACATTCTTCTGGTGACCTATAAAAACTGCCTCTACGCTGGAGATTTAGGTTTGCATAGCTGAAGCATTCAGGGGTTGGATTTTTCACACCCTTGCATGCCTAAATTTTAAGTGTAGACCAGGCCAAAATCTGGATTCTTTAATAGGCTTTAATTTCTGTTTGTGTTTCTTTAGCTTGATTTTTCTAGGCCCTGACCCTGCCAACACTTAAGACTTGTCTACACTAGAAAGTTTAATTGTACTGGTTTAGTTAAAGCAGCAAAATAATCCTAGTGTTGATACAGTTGTAACTACATAAAAGTGTTTATACTGGTATAATTTACTCCAGTTCAGGGTGGGGTGTAAGGCATCTTTATACTGATATAACTACATCTGCACTAGGGTTTAGATCAGTATAACTATATTGGTTTAAAAAAAAAATCACACCCCTAACCAACATAGTTACACTAGTATAACTTTTTTAGGACAGAGAATCCTTAAATACATGACTTCAGTGGGATTACTTAAAGACCCAGTTCATCAAGGCAATTAACTCTTATTGAAATCTATGGGATTTAAACACACACTCAAAATTAAGCACATGCTTAAGTGCATTGCTGAATCAGACGAACAAAGTTATGTACATGTTTTCACGTTTGAAGGATCAGGGACTTACACTGGTTATTTCCTATTGCATTGAAAAAGTCCCCTAGTAATTCCTATTTTCTGTGTCACTGATAGAATTATATACTTGGGTAATCCTAATGTGCACCTATTTTTTTTCCTTTTCATTTTTTCTCCTGAAGTTAAAAACCAATAAACATTAAAAAAAAAAAAAATTCAAAAGCGTCTCTTAGAAATTGTATATGCTCTATGCAGGATACAGAAATGTGTGTTCATTAATAACATGTGTGAAAATGGAAAGAAAAAAAGAGAGGCTTCAAAATGCTGCCAACTTCTCAACAATGCACCTGATTAAAGCACATCAAGTGTAGCATGTAGTGGAAGTTGGAGAGGACGTTGCAAGTACCCAGGTTAGGGGAAAGATTTACAATAAAACTGTTTTACAGATTAGTTGTAGATTAACACACTGAAAAAAAATCCCAGTGTTATGAAATCACTGACGTTTAATCCCTGTCACAAAGTAACCTCTCCAGGGGCCAAATTTTCAACCTTAAAATGAAATCCTGACTCCACTGAATTCAATGGAAATTTTGCCGTGGACTTCAGTGGGGCCAGGATTTCACCCAGAGTCTCTAAAGACTTGCTTCTGCACTGAAGTAAATGGGAGCTTTGCCACTAACTTCCCTGGGCACAGGATCAGGTAGTAAATGTGAGCCTATGTTCACTGACTGCATGTGCAAATCACATTGTTGTGCGTGTCAGTTGGAGGCCAACTACCTAAGTGCCAGATTTGTGCACACAAACGCCCACGTGCACCTCCAAACGACTGTGTGCCCAACATTTGCAGGCTCAGATGTGCAGGCTAGTTAAAGCTAGCTGTAAATTGAGACCCTTGGGTGAGATTTTCAAAAGTGCTCGGCATTGGCCTAAATGCTCCCATTAAAGTCCATGGTAAAACTCCTGGATTTCAATGGGAACAGAGTTAGGCCAATGTTAAGTGCTTTTGAAAGTCCCATCTTTTGGGTCAGATCCTGTATTAGGGTAAATTGTCATCACTCTGTTGATCTCAATTAAGCTATTCTAATTTACATCACCTGACAATGTGGGCCTTGATGTCAAGTCTTGAAAAAGTAGAATTCATGAAAGGGTTTTTGATTAGAGCTGGTTGGGTAATGGAAAGAAAAACATTCACAAAAAATTTGCTTTCAGTTTTTATCCAAAATTGTGCTTCATCAATCTTTTCTGACCAGGTCTACTCATGTGCCGTATTTTTAACCCTTCACAATCTCTCCCATGAACTTTCTGAACAGAATATCAAATAATATTATAATGCTGAGCTCTGCATTCATCACTTATGGGGCAATTTCTCTTGTTATTCATCACGCTGAATTTACTCAAATAGGAGCTTTTAGCTGAACATACATGACATACGTCTAGCTTTGTATAGAACAAGTATCGACTGAGTTATTGCAACATGTACAGATGAAATGTCTAAGGGCCTGATCCAAGAATCCCATTGATTTCACTGGGCCTTGGATCAGGACCAGATAAACTGCTTGCTTACAATGTAGTCACAATTAGATTAGAGATAAGAGTACCTTAGGTTAATTCCCCCGTACAGGAAACTGATCCATAACCATCCCAGGAAAAGGAAAAGCAGCATTAAAGGAAATGCAAACACAAACCAGGATCCGAAGTTCACCACATCACACCCTGGAAAAAAACTTAGAAAATAGGGACTAATTAACCTGAGGCGTGACACACCCCTTTCACAGGAAATGAATTTGAACAGACACATGAAATCAAAATCAAAATGTCATTCAAACTTTCCAGCTGCGCAGTTTTTAGAAAGGTGATTATTTGTATACCAATAGTGCCAACCAGCACCAACTGAGATTGGGACCCTATTGTGCTAGGAGTTATACAAGCATGTCGTAAGAAACGGTCCCTGCTTCAAAGAATTGAAATGGACAATTTGAAATGCCATTTTGGAACAGATCTCTCTAGATTTGCTGGAATTCCCAAATAATAACAACATTTAATATATAGCACTATATAGAAATTAACTCATTAATCCTAATTCATGGTAGAACCCACTTTAAGCGTGTCTGAACATAGACTCATAGACTCATAGACTTTAAGGTCAGAAGGGACCATTATGATCATCTAGTCTGACCTCCCGCATGATGCAGGCCACAAAGCCGTCCCAACCCCTTTCCCTTGACTCTGCTGTTGAAGTCCCCAAATCCTGGGTTTAGAGACTTCAATTAGCAGAGGATCCTCCAGCTAGCGACCCCTGCCCCATGCTGCGGAGGAAGGCGAAAAACCTCCAGGGCCTCTGCCAATCTACCCTGGAGGAAAATTCCTTCCCGACCCCAAATATGGCGATCAGTAGAACCCCGAGCATGTAGGCAAGATTCTCCAGCCAGACCCTCATTGGCCATTGATACTATTTACCAGCGATGGCACGCTGTTCATTTGACTAAAATCACGTTATCCCAACATGAACCTTACAGAAGAGCTCTACCCAAACAGAACCACTTTCATCCATGTCTAGGAAGAACCTTCTATGTAGATCACTGCATGGTTGAGAAATAACTGCAAGTTTACAGTGACAACACTATCTACTTTTTCAGATGGGGAGCCTCTTAGTGTTTAATAATAATCAAAGCACTTTACAAAGGACATCAGTATCATCTGTATTTGACAGATGGGGAAACTGAGGCACGAAGAACTTGTCCACGTTCACCCAGCGGCAGAATCTACTGAGTCCCAGTTTAGTGGTCTAGCCACTAGGCAACACTGCCATCCAGGACAGAAATAGTGCGTGCCTTGTTTTCCTTTTTCACCACATAATGGACAACTTATAAAGTGCTCGCTGTTGCCCGGGTTCACCAAAACACTTAACCATCAGAAGCAAGTCTAAGGGGAAAAACAGTTCAAAAGAAGGGGCAGTTTTTCAAAGAGACATTATTAAGGGCACACAAGCAAACTATCCCACTGCATAGGAAAGATAGGAAGTATGGCAAGAGACTACCCTGGCTTACCCAGGAGATCTTCAATGATCTGAAACGCAAAAAAGTCCTACCAAAAGTAGAAACTTGGTCAAATTACGACACATGAATATAAAAACAACAACATATGCATGTAGGGACAAAATTAGAAAGGCCAAGGCATAAAATTAGATTAACTAGCTAGAAACATCAAGGGTAACAAGAAAAGATTCTACAAATACATTAGAAGCAAGAGGAAGACCAAGGAGAGGGTATGCTCATTACTCAATGATGGGGAGAAGACAATCACAGAAAATGTGGAAATAGCAGAAGTGCTAAATGCCTTTTTTGTTTGTTTTCACCCAAAAGGTTGTTAGTGATCTGATGTCTAACATAGTGAACGTCAGTGAAAATGACGTAGGATCTGGGGCTAAAATAGGGAAAGAACAAGTCAAAAATTACTTAGACAAGCTAGATGTCTTCAAGTCATTACGGCCTGGTGAAATACATCCTAGAATATTCAAGGAGCTGACTGAGGAGCTATCTGAGCCACTAGCGATTATATTCATAGAAGACAGGAGAGATTCCAGAGGACTGGAAGAGGGCAAATATAGTGCCAGTCTATAAAAAGGGGATAAGGAGAATCCGGGAAATTACACACCAGTCTGCCAGCTTGTCATATGGTTCAGTACCCGGAAAGATAATGGAGCAAATAATCAAGCAATCAATTTGCAAACACCTAGAAGATAATGTCATAAGTAACAGTCAATATGGATTTGTCAAGAACAAATCATGTCAAACCAACCTAATAACTTTCTTTGACAGGGTAACAAGCCTTGTGGATGGGGGGGAAGTGGTAGACATACCTACCTAGACTTTAACAGTAAGGCTTTTGATACTGTCTCGCATGACCTGCTCATAAACAAACTAGGGAAATATAGCCTAGCTGGAGCTATTATAAGGTGGGTGCATAACTGCCTGGAAAACCATTCCCAGAGAGTAGTTTTCAATGGTTCACAGTCAAGCTGGAAGGGCACATCAAGTGCAGGGCCAGCTCTAGGTTTTTTGCTGCCCCAAGCAAAATGATCTGGACAAACTGGAGAAATGTTCTGAAATAAATAGGATAAAATTCAATAAGGACAAATGCAAAGTACTCCACTTAGGAAGGCACAATCAGTTGCACACATACATAATGGGAAATGACTGCCTAGGAAGGAGTAATGTGGAAAGAGACTTAGGGATCATAATGGATCACAAGCTAAATATGAGTCAACAGTGTAACACTGTTGCCAAAAAAGCAAACATCATTCTGAGATGTATCAACAGGAGTGTTGTAAGCAGGACACAAGAAGCAATTCTTCCGCTGATAAAGCCTCAACTGGAGTATTGTGTCTAGTTCTGGTTGCCACATTTCTGGAAAGATGTGAACAAATTGGAGAAAGTACAGAGGAGAGCAACAAAAATTATTAAAGGTATAGAAAACATGACCTATGAGGAAAGATTGAAAAAATTGGGTTTGTTTAGTCTGGAAAAGAGAAGACTGAGAGGGGACATGATAACAGTTTTCAAGTACATAAAAGGTTGTTAAAAGGAGAAGAAAAATTCTTCTCCTTAACCTCTAAGGATAGGACAAGAAGCAATGGGCTTAACTTGCTGGAAGGGAGGTTTAGGTTGGACATTAGGAAAAACTTCCTAACTGTCAGGGTGGGTAAGCACCAGAACAAATTGCCTAGGGAGGTTGTGTCATTGGAGGTTTTTAAGAACAGGTTCAACAAATACCAGTCAGGAATGGTCTAGTTATTATACTGTCCTGCCTTGAATGCAGGAGACTGGATTAGATGACCTATTGAGGTGCCTTCCAGTCCTACACTTCTATGATTCTAAGTACTTGATTTTAAGCATATGGTTAAGTCCCAAAAACATATGAGAGTGTTTTTCAGAATCAGGTCCTATAGCATTAAGGTGACAACCTACGTATTGTAGCTAAGGTTGAAGGAGCCATTTCCTTTTGAATTCCTACTGTCACTTCCTTTTTCCAAAACTTGCTTTTGAGGG
Source organism: Trachemys scripta elegans (assembly GCF_013100865.1). NCBI lineage: Eukaryota > Metazoa > Chordata > Testudines > Emydidae > Trachemys > Trachemys scripta. The sequence goes on along the minus strand of NC_048309.1, from coordinate 18,803,126 downwards.
CAAGAACGTCACATCCCTGGCCTCAGCCCAAAGGTAAATTTCCTATAGGAAACATGTGATGGCTTAATTTTGTAGAATTCCCTCTAATAGAAAGAGCAGATCAGCGGAGATTTCATAAACTGATTGTACTCCTAGGACCTGGCTTCCTAAGAATTTCCTCCCATACCTCTTTAGCTGTCCTAGAAGGATGAGATTTGGTGCCGTTCCTGTCAGCGTTGCTGTACCTCCAATGCTGGCTGCATAAGGGATTGAAATGAGGAAACCTTTCCATATGTTTGCCCTGTATTCGTCCTCTTTCTTTAAATCCATGGGAACTTCAATGACAACTTCCTTCTCCTCCATCAGATCTTTGCTTTAAAACATTCCAAAAGAGACTCCATTGAAAGCCCTGGTTTAAATACAGGTGTAACCAATTCAGATCCTCGACAAAAGGAAAACTCTCAACTTTTAGCAACAAGATTAGCAATATCCCAAGGGACGTCTATGCAGAATATTGCAACACATGGGGCCTGCTTGACATCCTCATCATTCAGCTGATGATTGAGAACCACTCTGTACTGGACTGGTCCTGCGAAATGCTGAATCCCTTGACTGCCCTCAATAGGAGTTGAAGGTCCTCACACCTCCGATTAGCCACTCAGCACCTTGTAAGATCAGGCTGTCAAAAAAACTTAACAAAAAGTCAATACTCTTCATGTTAAAATATGAAAAAGGCTTTGATGATCTCAAGCTACGGAGTGGCAAGAAGAGTCTATTCCTGGGGAAGATATTTCTTCTACATCATTTACATATCAAACCTGGACCATCAGAGAGATGTAAATCTTGGTGATTTAAACCTGCTGCCTGACACATTTAATGTTCTCAAAAAAGCAATGCAGACACTTCCCCAGCAGCAGACACATTTCCAATCACATTTTCAAAGTGGCCTGAAAATTTGGCCTTGTGCTGTCTTGTTGAATATATTGGAGAGGGGTTTCTCTAGTCAGGCTGTTGGTAGTCGGGAAATAGAGTAACAGGTGGAATCAAAGAGTTTCATTGATTGAATTTCTCACTCCTAAGGCTGTTTCTATCTGAGGGGATAATTTCCTCACTCAACTCTCCAATATAAACTTTATAATTAACTTACTCCTCAGTACTTGCCAGAAACTGCCGCTCAGTTGGTACAGTGTAAAGTTTATTCTGCTGTAAAGAGGCTGAAAAAGAAAGATTAGGACTTTAAAACAGTTTAAAGCATCTAGAAAAACTCTCCCTGACCCAAACAATGGAATGGAAAGGGCTGCCGTTTTCAAAGAGGAAAATTCACTCCACACACAGAGAGTTCTATGCTGATAAAGCTCAAGGAAGCAGAAGAAGTCAAATCCATTCCTGTTGATCTGAGGGCAGAGCACAAGCAGCAATACAGCCCACTCCCCACAGCCACCACTACACTCTGTAGGACGCCATGTATAACATCGCTCCAAAGATCTCTGGCAGCCTGCTCTCCCTCACCTTGACAAACTCAGCTCCTCCTGTGCGACCAGGACAGGCTACATCTGACCCAGTGGGTTTTTTTATGTCTCTAGTGACATGGATATTCTAATGCAGACTGTATTTCCAGTTTGTAATTTAACCTTTCGGGTATGTGGTGTTTATTTTTTCGTAAACTATGGTTCATTCTTAGGACTCAAAATAATTTTATCAGAATTTTAAAAAATGGTTTGGCCTTGAATTACATCAAGATTGTCCCTGTCCCAAAATCACTTGCCCCCAAAGGATGAGCTCTGAGAGGGTGAAATTTCAGCCCCATGCACCACTTCACTCCCACCTCCAATCCCATTTTGAAGGCTAGAGTAGGACATAGTGGTGATTAGGCCTTATCCCAGGCCGTCTTCACATTGGTCAATTTCACCCAGAGAGCACAGGCAATTTTTAGAGCCCATCAGCCCTCTGAAAGCCACACATTCCAAAGGCTGAACACTCTCAAAGTATAGCATAATCCTCTGAAGGCCATCCCCGGGGCATAAGGCTAAGGAGAACATGGGGAAACTTTCTATCAGACTAGCAACTTCTGCATACAGTCTCAATGAAATGGCACGTTTCAGCAATACATTTTTATAAAACCCCATTCCCCAGATTTTTACCTTGGTCTCAGGGAGATAGTGAATTTTATTAGATTTAAGCCAGAAGCACAATCCTTCATTATACTTGATGTTTGCTATTGCTGCTGAACATTGCTACCCTTGCCATGTTGCTGTACATTTTAGGATTCCAGAGGCCTAGGATTAGGGTTACTAACAATCAAAATGCCCTGCTGATCATCATGGGCATGGACTCAGTGCTATTTTCCCCCCCGCCCCTAGATTTCCCTGCACATACTTCATCCACAAACATTGCCTTCTCTTACCTTCAAGAAAATGTGGTGAACTATGGGGAGAGGACACACTGTTCAAAGTCTTTGGACCTATTTAATCATACACTGAAGAGATCAAGCTCAGTGAACCAGGGAATTTTGCAGTGTCATGTTTTACACATGGCTAATTTATGGAATCAGAGTTAATTCTCTTGGAAAACTGAGCTTTGATTCCAAGGAAGCTATGATAAAGGGATGTAATTGGAAGGAAGAAAATTAACCCATTGGTGACTGTGGACTTTCTCTCTATGGGTAAATAGAGGGCCAAACCAAAGCCTATGCACCACTTAAATCCCACTTAAGCCTTGTGCTGGCCTTTTAAATTAGAGTGTAAATTTCATTTTGTCTATTTTAGATGCTCTCAATGTCTTTCATACTGGGCCCAAGCCCTCTCCCATATAGCAATATGGGAAGGATCCACCCCTTGACACCTGTTCACAGGCCTCCTGGGGCATTGCACTCCCAGAGAACCCCCTTTCTTTTTTTTTTTTTAAACAGAGAGAGAGAGAAGAAAAGACACTGCATAATGGCCACATTCCCAGTGATTGATGAAGTCGTGAGTTATGCAGGTTATCCCAAATGTGTGCCAATAAACTCTTCATCCAGGGCTATACTATCACACAATCTGTACAGGCTACATACTTTACAGAAAGACTGCTCTAGATAAAGTTTAGCTTTAACACTATTGTGCTCTTATTAGACTCCCTTGGCCAGTAAAGACAAGGTGACTTAATAACATGAACCCAACTTTTCAAGCATGGTGTAAAAAGATCATTACTATGAACTTTTAGAGGTTTCTAAAATATATTAAAAAAGTAATTTTTGCATCCCTAAAAATGTGACATTCTGAGGGCTGATATCTTGCAGTCTGCCAGGGGGATAACAAAAGGAAGGGCGGAGCTATGAATTCATAACTTTCTAAGGATATGAAGCTTCCGTTCCTAGCCTTGTTGGACTGCAGGACAGACCCCATGTGATTCTGGAGAAGAAAATCTACATTCAGGAGGAAACATTTTTAAATAACTGTTCAAAGCTGCTCAGAGGAATGAAATGTTGGCAGAGATGGATTAGAGGGCAGAGAGGTGAGGTGGTCAAAGGTGCAGAATACATTCGTTATCACATGGCTCTGCAGTTGATCATGTGGATGTCATGGAGTATATATTTGGAAGTGTCAGAATATAATTAAATTAATTAAGGTTGTGTCTAAGGAATTTACAGCCAGCCTCAAAATGGAAAATTCCAGAAGTCACATGAAGGTGACTCAGCAGGTTTCTAACCCAACTTTGAAAATCAAGGATAGTTGGATATTTCATGGAAGGACAATTATTCAAACACTGTTAAACCCAAGTGAGTCATTCAAGCTTCAACTATCACTTACTATTTACCTAGTTTCTTATAACGGTACCCATAAATGTGGTATCTTCTATGGGTGAACACTAGTCAATACCTTTAGCAATCTATGGCCTTGATTCCACAAACACTTACTTACATAGCTGCAGTAGTTTATTCACATGAGTGAAGATTAAGTGTTTCCAGGCTCAAGGCTTTTCTCATCAATTTTTTCAGACCATTATATATATACACATATCTATATGATCAGTTTGTCAGTCATATACAGTAATTTAAATTATTCAGCTGCATATTAAAAATTTCTACAAGTAATTTCTTAGCCTTTGAGATCCCTTCTGAAAGACAAATGCACTTGAAAGGTACAAATTCTTTAATATATTTTCCCAGCTAAAATGTTTTTTCCAACAGCTAGACTAATTTTCTAGCCTCCTAATTGTTTTTAAATGTACCCATGCAGATTTGCACATGCACATCATCAGATGTCATTCTTAAAAGCAGCTCAAAATGGAGCCCATTTTGCAATATTTTTGCTCATCTAATTTTTGAAATGTATAACATTATACCTTGGAAGTCTAAAATGAGTGTAGCTCTTTCCAAAGGTAACGTGTAAATTGTTCGTTTCATGCAAGCTGTGCAAAAGTTGGGCAACAAAACCTAAACCTAGCTGTGAAACCAATCCTGGTGTCAAGCCAAGTTTCAATAACAGATAAAACCTTAAGGAAAAACCTGGTTCACAGTTCTCATTATCTTTCTAGATACAAACCAAATTCATTGTTCTTGACTGAAAAATTGCTTCAAGCTTTGGTGTTCATTCTAGAAATTCAGCTTGCATTGTCCAGATCACAAATGAAGCTCCCATTCTATTTTCTAAATACGAGGACGAGAGAACAGGGCAAATCTGTCTTGCCATTCATATTAGAGCCAAAGTAGGCTCCACTGTTACTGATTTCTACCTTTCTCCCAGACAAAGAGATACTAGGATATCTGCATTTTGACACCCTATATTTCAGTTGTGAATTTTTCTTTCACTTCTGCTTACTATACTGGCAAGTCTCAACTTCCAAATAAATAACAACAACAACGATGCAGCTAACATATCTGCAAACCATCACTCTGTTGATTCTGTGTATGTTATAGCCCTTGTCTGTCTTGTTTGTTTACATTGTAAATTCATTGGGACAGTATGTACAGTACCTAACACAATGGGCTACCATAGGTCCCCAGTATTAATTGTTCCTTAGGCACTACCATAATAAACATTACAAATAAATAATAAAATCAGCTCAAAGGACAGGGTTAAAGAAAGTTAAAGATCAAACTCACTAAATGCTCTAATTCTGAAAGATCACAAAAAAGAGTGATCATTTGTAATAGACTAAAAATGGTTAAAAATTCATAGAGTAAAAGCAACAAAATGACTTGGATCAAAAATATCTCATGATTGCCATACACTGATTGTGAATTACAACTCTGTAAGAACATGCATATGCTTGAATTCAGTTTTCTACATCTCAGGAATCAGCAGCCACCAAAAAGCCATTACTTAGTAAGGTCTACTTCTGTTTCTGCAGTTCACAAAGGCAATTAGGAGAAGAGAGAGAAGCGACTACTACCCTGACCATCATTAACAGCTTCAGCGGGGACTTCATTTCTATTTTGCTGTTTTTCATCACTGTCTGCCAAAAAAAAAGCCTCCCTGGAAATTATTTTGTGAACAATCAAGCTACTGGGGAAGATTTTTCCCCAATTACGAAGCTCCCTGATTGAACCTGGTGCAATAGCTGTTTATTAATAATCCTTAGCATTTCTGTAGCACTAGTCCTGAGGATATCTCAAAGGTTTATAAGCCTCATTTAACCCTCTAACCCCCCATTGTTATGTCCATTTTACAGTTGGGAAAAGACAGGAACAGAGAGGAGAAATGACTTTTCCAGGATCATACAGCAAATCAGTGACAGGGAATCCTGACTCCAATCCCTTGCTCTAATCACACCCACACTGGAAAAGGGTGTGTGCTGTAAAGGCTTGATCCTAAACCCACGGTAGAAAATGCCATAGCTCTCATTGACTTTAATGGTGCAGGATCAGGGCCTAAAAAGCCAGTGAATGTCTTACCCAGAGCCCACAGATAGGGCCACTATCTGTGCAAAAAGTTATTGTTTGAAAGAGGTATTGGCTGTCTCTCTGCCTATCTAGGTATCAATATGAGTCTCATCACCATCACATCTGGGTGCCTTCATGGGATTGATGTTTTATTTGCACCATTACTTTGCTTATCAGAGCTCTGTGGGTATGTATCACCCACCCTTTCCCTTTTTGCCCCAGGACCCATTTGCAAATCAAATGTTCCACCTCACCAGGTTTGTCTGGTGAAATGTCTTATTCAATAGCTCATGGCTCCCAACGGGTATGAGGTTAACCATGGCTCATAGGAATCTATTCTGATTTGCATGACAGGAGGAGGAGCCAGGATGAAGGGAAGTGATGAGAGAGGATAACATTCCAATGCCCTTTCACCTCCATAATGAAACATAGTCTATTTAAAAGGCCATTCCAATACATATTCAGCTAACAGGCCTGCTTTTGTCCCCATTGAAGTCAATGGAAATTTGGTCACAGAGCTCACTGGGAACTGTCCCCAGGTTGTGCAATCTATTGCGCTATGTGAGCTACCTGGATTTTCTTCATTTTCTCTGTTGAGATCCTTAGATGCTGCTTTGTCTCCAAAGAGGCTCTTCAGAATCGCATTTGCAATTGGAAGCATCATAGCAGTGGAGGCTGTATTGCTTAACCACATGGACAGGAAAGAAGTTGTCAACATCATTCCTAAGATCAGCCTGAAAGGCAGAAAAATTAAGTTTAACAATCTGTGTTTTGCAAGGTCAATTTTAGATTCCAGTAGAGAAAATCCCATGCCACAGTCCCATAAAATTAACAGGAATAAAGCTGGCTGTGGTTATCCTCAGGGCCGGCTCCAGGCACCAGCATTCCAAGCAGGTGCTTGGGGCAGCAATCTGCAAGGGGCTGCAGTCCGTGTGTTTTTGCCGCCCCAAGCAGCACGCCGAATTGCCACCGTGGACGGCGGGGGCAGTCCGTGTGCCATTAGGACGGCACGCGCGTTTACACAGCGGCGGCAATTCGGCGGCAGCTTCTATGTTCAGCTGCCCGCGGTGGCAATTTGGTGGCAGCTTCATTGCCGCCGCCACCGCGGAAACACGCGTGCCGCCCTAACGGCACACGGACTGCTCCCGCCATTGGCGGCGGCAATTCAGTGCACTGCTTGGGGCGGCAAAAACAGTAGTGCCGGCCCTGGTTATCCTATAATATGCCAGAGCATGTATAACTGGGATAAGTGCTAATATGACAAGGCTGAAGTAGTTGCATTTCTCCTCTGCTTCATTACAAGCCAACAAAGGAATGAAAACAACTTGGGCTTAATGAAATCAGCAAGCTCTGAAAAAGGAGAGAGTGTGTGTGTGTATGTGTGTGAGTGAGAGAGAGAGAGAGAGAGAGAGAAGACAGCAGGGGCGTGTGCAATGCTCTTACTAGTGTGCACTATTGACCATTTGTGACACTGTTTTCTTGGCCAATCTGCAGCTCACATGTTGAAATCACCAGAGTTTGAGCCTGGGGAATTAAGGCACGAAGCAAGCACCATTGGTCTGTAGGTTACCTTGCAGGCTGGACTCCCACTAGCATGAGGACCTTCAGGGCAATCCTGCGGTGCAGGTTCCACTCTTCGATGGCTGATGCCATGATTAAACCACTGAGAAAGAGGAAGTTGGTGTCTAAAAAATACTGTGGGCAAACTTTGTTCGAAGGGAGAATCCCCAGAAATGGAAACAAGGTGATTGGCAGCAGAGCAGTCACAGCCAGAGGTAGGGCTTCTGTGCACCAGTACACAGCCATCACGAGGATCACATAAAGGCATTTTCCCTCCTGAAAAAGCAAAAGGAAATGGAGAGAGAGAGAAGCTGACTGCTCTGGAGTTACAAACAAGCCTTCGCATATTGGTACACTTATCACGAACAAGTAAATTGCACCCACTTACCACCAGTGTTCAGGGGTAGGGAGAGCATCGGAGGGGCTCACCCCTCATCTATGTAGAATTTTCCCCAGATCATTCCATTGGGGCAGGATTAAAATCATAGAAATGCAGGGCTGGAAGGGACCTCAAAATGGCATCTAGTCCAGGGCTGAGCATATCTAAAACATCCCTGAAACGTGCTTCTTCAACCTGTTCTTAAAACCTTCAGTAACAAGGATTCCACAACCACCCTTGGAAGTCTAGTCCAGTATGTCACTATCCTTATAATTAGAGAGTTTTTCCTAATATCTACCCTAAATCTCCCTTGCTGCAGATTAAGCCCATTACTTCTTGTCCTACCTTCCAATGGAGAACAATTGATCACCATCCTCATTATAACAGCTGTTAACATATTTGAAGACTGTTATCAGGTCCACCTCAGTCTTCTGTTCTCAAGACTAAGCAATCCCAGTTTTTTTTTTAACCTTTCCTCATAGATCAGGTTTTCTAAACCTTTTATCATTTTTGTGGCTCTCCTCTGGACTCTGTCCAAATTGTCTAGATCTTTCTTAAAATGCAGCACCCAAAAATGGACACAGTACACCAGCTGAGGCCTCACCAATGCCAAGCAGAGCAAAACAATTACCTCCTTTGCCTGACATACAACATTTCTAAACATACATGCCAGAATATTCGCCTTTTTCACAATTGCAACACATTGCTGGCTCATGTTCAATTTGTGATCCACTGTAACCCCCAAATCCTTTTCTAAAGTACTACTACCTAGCCAGCTATTTCCCATTTTGTAGTCGTGCTTTGATTTTCCCTTCCCAAATATACTTTGCACATCTTTACTGAATTTCATCTTGTAGATTTCAGACCAATTCTCCAATTTATCAAGGTAATTTTGAATTCTAATTCTGTCCTCCAAAAGTGTGCAACCCCTCTCAGTTTGGTGTCATCTGCAAATTTTATAAGCATGCTCTCCACTTCATTATCCAAGGCATTAATGAAAATATTGAACAGTAATTGATCCAGCACTGACCCTTGTGTAACTCCACTAGATACGTTCTCCAAGTCTGACAGTGAATCCTTGACACCTGCTTTTTGAGTATGGTCTTTCAACGATTTGGGCACGCACCTTATAGTAATTTCATCTAGATCACATTTCCCTAGTTTTCCTTCTGTGGAATGAAGAGAGGATTCGGGACCTAGAATCTAAGGAATCCTTAATATCCATGCACATCTCAGGGGCTTTGCCATAGCCATTGGGTTATGTGCATGGAGGCTCTGTGCCTCCACATGAAGGGTGGGTACATCTCCCATGTTATGGAGAGGAGAGTCAACTGCCTTCATGCACTGTTTTTTCTCTCCCATCCCCTATGCCTACGGATCTGCACAGGGATGGAAGCAGGAGGAGCAAAACCTGGCTGGAATGGGAAGGGAAATGTGCATTGATCCTTCCGGACATCAGCAACAATAAATCCTCCAGCAACTGCATTAACTTTTGCACTGACACCCCTCTATACCCTTGAGGGTGATTTGGGGGAGAACTGGCAATAAAGGAAACAGAGAAATAATCCACTTGACTAATTATGTTGTTAGTCTTCTGTCTACAATGCTGCTCAAATGAGATGAGAGTTGCTAACACTCTGGGTTTTCCAACAGAGTTTACAGACTGTAATGCAAATATTTTTTTTGCCCTCAGTCCAAGTTCCAGAAACTTCGCAAGGTCAAATGACCTTTTTTCCCTATTGCCCAATCCTCTTCAGCTTCCAGAAAGGAAAGTTTCACCAAAATGAATTTCAACTCAGGTATCATGTTCTGTCTCTTATTGTACCAGTGATTTAAACTGTTTGTCAACATCCCAATGCAAAAGCGCCATCAACGAAGCTCTCAACTGATCTGGTTAGATAAAAGCACAATTCAGAGGGCTAGTTGTAAAGACAAGAGTTTTTATTTTCTGAAAAGAACACTGACAATTTCTACATATTAATTAAGCAATCCAACTCAACAGGATACAACTTGTAGTCTAATAATTCACTTGCAGTGCAGGATCAAAAGCCAAGGTTTACAGACACAATCAGGCGTGAAGAATTGTACTGTGATTCTGAACTGTCAAGTTGCAATTTTGTGGTGTCATCTATTAATCGATAACAAAAATAGCCAATGTTGTATTTTTGACAGAACTGTAGTTTTCTTGATGTAACTTAGTTCAGAACAAAAACTGGATGGACCCCACCTAAAGAAAAGTTTTCATTTAAAACAAGGAGTGTATCTTTAACAGCACCCATCCACCCACCCAAATTTTGATTAGAAGTAAGGAGCCCTAAGAAAACACCCACAACCTCTAAGTGCTTAATGAAACTGAACATTTTGAATTATCAAAGCACTCTCCAAATATTAATGAACTAGTGCTCCCAGCCCCTGGGAGGTTGGTTAGTAAGCATTAAGGGAGTTAGGTGCCTATATTCAACCGATTTCACCTGCTATCCTAGCCAGTGTTCTTTGGCCAGGGCAACTGCTTTGCCAGTTGGTGGGGTGGTCAGGCCCCCCACATCCAATGCATATACTGTCTGTGCAGCATGCACCACCCAGGGAATATGTAGCAATGTGTTCCTCCTGCCCATCATACTATATCCTACTCTGCAGAGCCATTGCATACCTGCACCACTCTGCTTCCCCCACCCCCCAAGCAGCATAGGGATTTGGGGAATAAGTCTCTAGCTCAATTAAAGTTCAGATAATTTTTGGTAGCAAATGCAAACTGTCAAGTGGGTCTTGTGATTGGGTTAATTTTTAACCATTTAATGATTGCTAGGGAAGTCTTGGGCAACCCTGCACTGCCCCGGAGCTGCTTCCAGTTATACCAGAGACAAAACTGGCCCTTTAGAGAATGGCCTCTGCTCCGCTGTGCCCAAGAGATACCTTTGTTCCACTTACGAATCCGGGATTTTTCATGTATGGTACCTACTGCGCACTCTGCAATGGCAGAAGAAGCCAAGCCTTACCTAGCAATGGTTACTACAGAAGACAAACTTCCACTGCCTGGCAGCTTGAAGGAGGTGACAAGAACAACCCATCAGAAGAAGTGAGCTGACATCTTGGAGGGACTTCAGTGGGGACAGTGTTATGGGAGCCAGGGCCGGCTTCAGGTTTTTTGCCTCCCCAAGAAAAAAAAAAAAAGCCAGAGTGTCGTCCCTTGAAAAGTGCCGCCCCAAGCACATGCTTGGAACGCTGGTGCCTAGAGCCGGCCCTGATGGGAGCTATTGGAAGACTTTCTTAGTCAGGCAAAATTTGCTGGGCAATACACATTCATCAGCCCGTTGGCTGCTTAACCCCTCCCTGCCATTTGTCACAGGCTAGGGAGAAGAATCAGTAAGGCTAATGGTTTGCAACCACTTTTGTACATACCGTTTTGTACCTTTTGTACATACCATTTTGTACATACATATTGATACCTTAAGCTTTCAATACCTGTTACTGGTACTCAGAACTCCCTTTCTCTGCCTCCACAATGCGGATCCATGCTGCGGCTTGGTGATAGTCACAGTCCCCTGGCACAATTTGGATAGCATCAAAGGGCCTCTCCAAATTACAACAGCCTCCTTGGGCAGCCATGTTGTGTACTACAGCCCCACAACCAATACACCCCTAAGGCCCTTAGCCACACATACCTGTGCCAGGATAGCCAAAGCGGGAGAGGACTTTCCTCAGTTCCTGTGACAGGGGATTCCGCCCCGGGCCAGAATCTTTGGATCACCATTCACCACTCTGGCCTTTTTGCCCAGGGTAAAAGGGTCAGAGCAGAGGTGAGGATCTCACCTTTGATCACCATTGTCTGGCATACAAATACTATCAGCCTCCGGATTGCTTGCAAACTGTTCACAATTTGACATTCATACTGTTTTGACTGGCCACAAAGGTCACATGGTCTATTCACTGAGTGGGTGACCACAAGCATTGGAATCAGATTTCCACTCAGAATACTGGCTTCTTCCAATTATTCTGTAAATCATCATGTAACACATGATTTGTTTGAAAACATTCTGGCTAGCAAACAGAGGTTAAATGACTTACCCAAGGTCACACTGCAAATCAATGGCAGAGCTTGGATCCCAGCTCTCTGTTCTCACCCGCTAGACTACACTCCCTTGCCAGAAGCAGTGATAGAACCCGGGAGCCCTAACTCCCAGGTCCCCGCCCTAACCACTAGATATCACTGCTTTTCATTCTGCCCATGCCTTCTCACCAGTGCACCATACCCCATTCTTGCAATCACTTTCTCTCGCAGCCTCAATGCTGCTAACCCACTGAACTCTATGGACAGCACCCACCATCTCCAGTTAGCCTCAGACACCCTCTATTGCTACATAGTTTGAAAGTGGTTCCTGTTCATTGCTTTTAAACGGGAGAGCTTTTCCTGGGAGCTGGTAAGTTTCCTTACTCCAGTCAGGAGATATCCATTGCTTCCAAGCCTGCCAGCTCCTATATCTTGCTTCTGAGTTAGTCTTAAATTGATCTGTATTCATTAAGGGATTGAACCTGTGTTTTTAGACAGCACTGGGCATTAAACACTTGCTTGGTGCCCCCGGTAGCAGGCCTGGCTACAGCAGATGCTGCCAAGCCAGGGGACTGTAGAGGCTGAGTTCATTAGAAGCAGTTGTAACAAGCACTTTGCACAGCTCATTAAAAGTGCCCCCTGTGCTCAAACTTGCAACACAGTTCCTTCAACCACCTGCTGCCCTGCCTGAGCTCTTTGCAATCATTCACAACTGCCCCTCGGGTTCTTGGATTAGATATTCGAGAATTTCAGCAGCAGCCAGAGAGGTGGGGAGGACCTGAGGGGCCCTGGTGCAAAGTGTGGTAAGGGAGATGCACTTCCTCAGGAAACCTTGCATTGTGGCGCTTAATGCATAGTCGACACATCGCCCTTTCATTGTTTCAGCCCCCACGCGGGAGCACGTGCTGGCATCCAACCAAACCTGCCTCTGAGGTCAGACTTTCTCTTTCCCACCTGTAGAACTAGAGATGATGCCAGTTACCCCAGGGTCTCCTCCTCCAACGATGTGACTCCCTCAGAGAGCACTGACAAATGCAGAAGGTGCCATTCAAATGTCAGCACGCCAGGATCCTGCAGTCTGTCTGTCAATGTATGTACTCGCACAGGCGTCTTTACATGGTATCTCTGCTTACAACCGGAGCTATTGCTACCCTGCAGGGGGGTAATGGTGAAGTTTTTTAACAGCTTCCCCTCGGTATGGATGGAGGGGTGGGGGATGAGCAGCAATGGAAGGGCCCCAACTTGACAGGTGAACTTTCAATCCTCCGACACCCGAAACTATCAAAAATCGGGGAAACACCCTGTGGCAGTGTTCACAAGGAAACTCCTAGCCAAGTGAATGTCACCTGGGTGCACACTCGGATCATGTCCATTGGAAGGTTCACTGAGGGGTTCAAATCTTTTCAGGGAGCCTGGGCCCACTTAGGATTTTCCTCGTGTTAAGTTTGTAGTTTCTTGCAGTTCCAATGCAAGTCCAGGTGAATCGTCGCCCTTTGACCCACAACCCCTTGTGAATGGAAATGGATCCCCTAGGAAGCCAAATGAACTGGCTCAGTCATTTACATTAATTGGCCTTCACAATTCCAGTGGAGCTTTTACTGAGTCAAATTAAAAAACCCTGAAGACCTTGAATAACCCAACCCGACCTCCCCCTCCCCGCCCCTACTTGGCACTCATAGTGCTCAGTGCTTAGGGCAAACTGAGACCTAAGATAATGGTTCTGTTTAAGAGCTGTACGTTAGGACCCATGTCTCCAGTCCCCTTTGAAAGACATTAAGAAGTGCATTGTGTTATGGCCAAAATCCAGCCCCTCCTTCATGGCTGTGGAGGGCCCTTTGGCAGCAGAACTGGTGTGGTTCCAATACATAAGGTAGGGCTGGATGTGGGGGCCACCTGTGACATTAGGATCTGGGCCTTTAAGGGCTGAGCTTCCATGGTAGAGAGTCTGTGAGGGGTGCTGTGAAGCTGGAACAGGACACAGAATAAAGCAGAACTCTTCTAAGCACATTAAGCACCGAGTGACCACTGAACACTACAGTGCACGGCTGAACCACCACCCACCAGCTCTAACTTCCACTTGCTTTTAATACCCCCCTCGAGGCAATTACACTGGCATAGCACACCAGAGCACAGTGCTCACTGCCCCCCCACACACACACACACACTGTCATGCTCCCTCCTGCCCAGGGATGTGGGGAATGGGTAGCATAGAGCTAGCTACTGTGGCTTCTCATTACCAAGGGATTGAGTCTACAATCAGGGCATGCCTTAGGGCACCTTTCCAATTGCTTTATGCTGCTCAAAGCTTCCAGAACGGAGAGGCTGAGGTACTGGCCCAGAGTGTTCATCCTATATATTTATCAGGGTTTAGCTACTATGCCAACAGATAGATTATATATTAAACCAATGCATGGACTTGCACCAGATCTATATTTATTATCTTCACTGAGGGCCTGGCTCATAAGAAACCGGTTTGAGAAACCCCCAAATCAATGAGGTTTCTAGCAGCTGTCTGTTCTAAGTCAGTCATTTAACTTCAGCCAGGCAGTTAATGGCATATGTTCCACAGCTAGCACATGTTCCTTTTACAAGCCACCATGCCATCTGGTATCCCACCACCTGGGCTCCCCTCACCTGCTGAGACTGCCTGTTCCACCCTCTTGGTGAACATAGTTATAGATGTAACCTGTGCCCTTCATTTCCCAGCAGCCACCTGCTGCTCAGGCTGTGCAGGACAGGTTAAACACAGCTCCAGACGTCAGAATTTAATCCCACCTGGATACCTAAGTAAGGTTCTTTGCTTGCTGAAGAAAAATTAGTCAATTTGTTTTTTGAAACCCGAAGCTTTACCTCGAACGTGAACAAATGACACTCTGCAAGAGTCACTCCCAGGTGTAGGCTCATCCATACTCTTAAACTTAAGGAGGACGGTTCAGACAGTGAAACTGCTGCTCAGATTTGTTTTAAACACGCAGGGCCAAAATCGGCCCTGATTTATAGGCACCGCACTGACATTGGGAATTTGACTTTAAAGTAATGCAGCTAGTAATGGCGGCGAAGCAGCAACTTTTTTAAAATTGCGAATGAATTTAGAGCTCATGAAAATTAAAGACTAATTGCTAACATAGCCCAGTCAGGCACGGTGAAAGTTTCCCACCTGCAACTCTGCCAATGCCTCTCTAACCTGACCTGCAGCAACTCCTGCTATTCCAGGCCTCGGCTCTCCACACAGTGCCCCACAATGCACCAAAACACTGATCTGCAGCACCCCTCACACACAATGCCCAGTTCTGAGTTGCAATCCCTTCCACTTTTCCATCATTGGGTCTTTCTGGAGCAAAAAAGTGCTAATCAAACTAACCTGTGTGGACTTGCACATGAGGAGTGTGCTACCAGCATATTAGAAACCCCGAGTCTGGGCTTGCAAGGCCTGGTCTTACACTACAAAGTTAGGTCGACATAAGGCAGCTTATGTTGACCTAATATATCAGTCAGTGCCTACACTACAGCTTTCCTCCCACCGATGTAAGTGCCCTACTACACTGACATCATAACTCCACCTCCAGGAGAGGCATAAGGCTTATGTCGGTGTAGTTAGGGTGATGCAATGTCAGTGTAGACACTGTGTCCTTTACATTGGCTGTCCTGTCTTGCAGGAGCCGTGAAATTGACAGGAAAGCCCTGCTCCCCTGGAGAGCTGGGCAGCTGGACTCTGCTCCCAGCTGGGAGCCAGGGTGAGAAGCCCAGGGGACTTCAGGCTCCGATCCCATCTTGGAGCCAGGGCGAGAAGCTGGGATGACTTCCTCCCCGCTTCTGGCAGGGCTGGGGCAGGCAAGAAGCCCTGGGCAACTTCCCCTGCTCCCTGTGAGGAGTGGGGAGCAGAATGGCAGGCAGCCACCCCAGGAGCCTGTGGGGCAGCCAGGCTCCTGGCAGGGAGCTGCTAGTAGATCTGAGAGACTAGGCTCTCACCTCCCCACACTGTCCCTCTTAGGTCAGTGGAAGTGCTCTTGGTGAGGACAAGCACTCGATCTAAGGAGAGTAGTGTAGACATACATAGTATAGACAGTAGTGCAGTAATTACTGTGGTGGTTGTAAGTCAGCCTAGTTTTGTAGTGTAGACATACCCCAAGACAAGAGTCTGCATTTAGCACACAGATTGCTTCTTCTACGACAGACTGTATGTCTGGACCTACATCACTGTCAGCTTCAAAAGGGAAGCCATTAAAAGCGTTAAAGTCACTTGTTCAGCTACAGAAAATGAATGCACAAACTAATACAATGAGCTATTTACAAGTCTGCAGAAGGAATTAGATACCTGTTATGTAATCCTATTTCTGCCCTTTGAAACAATCAAAAGATTTCATATGCACTTAGTAAGACATCATCCAAAAAAAACAGTTATGCAAAACGGAAACTATGGATTTTAATTCCAAAAAGGAATTCTCTCTGCTACTGTGTGGTGTCATCAACTAAAACAATGTTAATTCTTCTTCTTCTTTCTTTCATTTTTATTTCAGGAATTCACGTTGTGACTTTGGAAGTGAAGGTTTATCTGACTAGAGCCAGGCACAAAGTCAGTAGACTACACAGGTGTCCCCAACACAGTTCTGCGAATGCACATGAATCATGACCTGCTATCACCATGGCTATTCCAGTCCAGAGCTTCTCTTTAGCAGAGACTGCCAAACTTGCTGAACTGTGCCCAATTTTTGCTGATAGGAACAAATTAATTTTCAAGTGGATCTGTGTCACGATGTGAATTCAAGGGTAAAATCCTGCCCCGTTTAAGTCAATGGCAAAAAACCTCTCAATCACTGGGGTGAAATACCCCAAGTCTCCTGAGAGGAAATGCTAGTCATTCTAGACATCTAGCCAAACTTTGTGTGAGAGAAAGCTGTAAAAATCCTGTATTTCCCCAAGAAGGTTTTCAGCATTCACTGTAAAGACAAGTCACCTGCTTTGCTCTCTAACACACAGTCCCTAAGCCCATATCCTAAACTGAAAACAGCTTGTACAGAATAATCCAAATATTTCACTCAAGAAGCTTCTTCAGTCACGATAACAAAGGTTGTCTGTTTACAGGCACATCCCACATCTGCAAAATGCCATATTTTACAACATTGCTCGTAAGAGGGGATGATAACAAGCCACCATGCATCACTTTATTGAGAATCCAACCACAATTCTGACACCAAACCTGCAACTTTTGGCTCTCCTGAGAAAACTGTTCTTGGGTGTAGATCTTGGGATTGCCTTATAGTGAGATTTCCTTACAGTTGGGGAGGCAGTGTGCCTAGCAGATAGAACACTATGCTGGGACTCTGGAACCCTGGGTTAATAGCTCTGCCACTGGCCTGCTGGGTAACCTTGGGCGTGTCACTTCATCTCTCTGTACTTATGTTTCCCTTTGAGCTCTACTGCTGAAAAGCACTCTATAAGCACTAGGTGTTCTAGGAAGGTTGAAAGAGTAGAATCACATACTTGTTAGTGCCAGATCTTAGCATAATCCACTTAATTGTAGCCAGTTCTGAGATCCTTCTTGCTTAGTTCTGCATTAGTCAATATTCCTACCATCCTGGGATGGATTGGTTTGTTTGGAGCTATCACTGCACGCACGCTGCACACACACACACACTCACCAAAGCTCTAGGCACTTTCACAAATATATAAATACACATCACAGTTAAAATCACTGTACCTGCACCCTACAACAAAGCAACATTTCTCCACCACACCAAGACAGTTAAACTAAGCCCTCCTGCAACTCCTAGCAGTTAAACCAAGAGAGAATCTAGCTCAAGAAACTACGCCATCCACAACTGTGGTAGCACAGCAGGGGAAGAGAGCCAGAGTAGCCAGGGCCCAAACCAGTTAGGGATAAAACCACACAGGGAAATGGCTAAGCAGCCAGTGCAGCTCGCAGTCATAGGCTAAGCCTTATCCACGCTGTGAGTGCAGGTAGAACACCTTATTTTCACCCTCAGGCCAGACTCTGCTCACAGTACCAGGGGCATGACGCCATGCTGTAGAATCTGACCCATAGTGTGCTCTGGGGGTATGGGCCATAGATCTAATTCCCTCTGCCTTCTTTCTATCCCCTTGTGGGATGCCTGGCCCCATCTGTGCAGGGGGTCCTACGCAGTGCAGTTTTCCCAAGCTCAGGAATCCAATGCCATTTGGCCCTCTATGGAGCTGTAGGCACTCTTTGCCTTTATGGCCCTGCCAAGAAAACATTGAGGATCAGGTGGGGAAAGCCAAGGTGGGAAGGTTCATGAGGTCTCCTGACTTGAAATGCCCTTTCAGGGCATAGTGCTGCAGGTTCCCTTGTCTTCTTCTCCTGGGTGGGGGAAAGCTCGCTCCACAGGCAGGCAGCAGGGAGGGGATTCAGACCAGCATAGAAGCCAGCCCCAATGTCCCCAGTGTCTTGACAGGAAAGGGTCTGGAAAACACGCTTATGTACCAGGGCAGGGGTGCCAGCGTGCGGCGAGTGCTGACGGGCTGGAGAGGGTCACTTGGAGCCGGGCATGGGCGCAGCTTCCCGCAGCCTTTCCATAGAGCCTTGACCTGGCGCGGAGCGGGGAAAGGAGCGCAGGAGCACACATCGCACGAGTGTCCCAGCTGCCGGGCGCCCTGTGCCAGCGAAACGCGGCTCTGAAGCCAGCGCTTGGCGCCGAGAGACCCGGCGGAAAGTTCTAAGAGTTGGACACCAACTCGCTGGCTGCGGTCCCTGCTGCATCCAAAGGCGCCGAGGCAGCCTGCTCCGCCGGGACCGAGAGACAACCCCGAGCCGAGGCGCTGGGCCGGTGGCGGATCGGTTCCAGGGAGGGAGCGCCCGGCCCGGCGCGGGCAGGGCAGAGGGGAGTGGCTGGGGGCAGGTAGGAAGGAAGGTGGCTCGCCCTGGGCAAGGGGACAGAAG
This sequence comes from Trachemys scripta elegans, assembly GCF_013100865.1. Classification (NCBI taxonomy): domain Eukaryota; kingdom Metazoa; phylum Chordata; order Testudines; family Emydidae; genus Trachemys; species Trachemys scripta. Next base: position 18,784,381 of record NC_048309.1, on the reverse strand, counting down.
GGACCTGTGGAGGGAGCGTGGCGGGCAGGGCAGGGCCGGGCCAGGGCTCCCCTGGGGGCAGCGGGCACGGCGGGGGGAGGGGGGTTCCTGGGATGAAGGGAGGGGGTCGCTAGGGGGGCAGGTCTGGAGGTGTCTCTTGGAGAAGCAGGGGAATCGGGATTCCCTGGGGGCAGGCGGGAGGGGTCCCCTGTGGGGCTCCAGGGGGGGGTTACCTTGGGGGGCAGGCTGATGATGATGGGTAGCAGCACCAGCGGGGTGAAGAGTAACACCAGGAACTGGCGGATACTCCACACTTTCTTCGCTAGGGCTCCGACCGCTGCCATAGCCCGACAGACACCCAGCTGGACCCGACTGCGGCCGGGCGCAGGGGCCGCCGCTTTATCCCGGGGGGGAGGAGAGTTACTCGGGGAGGGGGAGGGAGGGCTCTTACCTGGGGGCGGCTCTGAGCACGGGGCCACTGCTGCTGGCCTGCCGCCCCCTGCCCCGAACAACCCCTCCCCCCCGCGTCCGGACACCTCTCCCCACCCCCACCCCCCGCATGACAACCCCGCTCCTCATTCCTCACCACACCCCTTGTCCCGCATCCAGCCCCACCCACCCGCAGGCTCCCCGCAAGCTGTCCCGGGAGCCGGAATCCAGAGGCCGGCGGGGCTCCGGCAGACACCTGTTGCCTGTAGGAGGGGGAGCTTCCCCTCCCCGAGGTGAGAGGCGCATGATGTGCAAAGCAACCTCCACTCCCCAGCCACGGAGCAGGTGAGCGGTGAACTCCGGGCAACTATGCTGAGCGATCTTGTCCAACCTGGCTAGATACCACCATGATGGGCTCCTTAGAAATCCCTAACCGCCTCGGGGCTGGGGCCAGGGAGGGGGCAAGGAAGTGTGGTTTTGTACCCAGTTTTCTCAGAAGCCATTGCTCAGCATCCTTGGAGCACTACCCATCCCTTGTGGGTCCCACAGCCAGCTCCCAATGATTGCTGGCACACCTTTGGAGCGCTCCCTAAGTTGGCCAAAGAACAGCTGTCCTGCTAGGGGAGGTTCTGGCCACCCTGCAGCAATAGGGCCTCTACCAGCTCTCCCTATCCTTGACCCTTCTGCAGGAAGTGCTGTCCTTTCTGCTGCTCACACCTCATGGGACTCGCTGCTGCTCATCACTCACTCCCTTTGGCTTGAATGTCAGGGAAGTGCAACCCCCATCTCTTGAGCCTGCTAGAATGTCTCTACTTACTGCCATCATCCCGGCTTTCCGGCATTCATGGGTCACCACCCAGCAGATAGTAGGTCATATGAGAATGTGCTGCATGGAGTCAGAAGCACAGAGGTACCATTGGCTGCATGTGTTCTGGGTATGAATTAGGCTCCCTGCGTGCAATGGGGGTGAAGACAGCTCAGTATTAATCACTGGTGACACCATCTCCTTTTCTACAGCGAACTGGTAGCTGTCCTGAAGTGTTTTCTCAGTTATCAAACACCAGAGCCTTCTCTTCAAATCATCATCACAGAAAAGCGCCTGATTGCATCTATGATACAGTTACTCAGAATGAATCGAGCTGTAAACTAACCCAACTTGCTTCACATGTATTACACTAGCCATGATATGTGTGGCCTGCCCCTGCCTTTCTGCAGCCACTTAGCTTGTTTCACAATGTGGAGCTGGTAGTCCGAAGTTATTTTGCCAGTTGGCTTTGCAGTAAGTGAAGAGAAATAGAGACAGTTGCTGTATATGCAACAACCAAGTTAAACAGTTCAGAGTTTAATAATAATAAATAATAATAGTAATACGAGCTCAAGGCCGAGTCATTTAAACGCAGCAGAGAAGCTGGCAGCCCCTGAGCTAGTGTTTCCTTTCAGTCATTTTAGAAGCATGTTGTCCTTGGAGCAAATTTACCCCTTGTTCAACACTACTGAAGCCAGTAGTTACACCAGGGATGATTCTGGGCTGGCCCTAGTGGTTAGTGAGCACAAGCAGTGTATGTTTTGTTATCCTTGGGTATCTGATATGAAGAAACACTGACAGTGTTTGTGATACTGCAATTGGTCGCCTTTAGGAGGACAGTAATGGCAGCTTCTCCCCCAGATGTGCCTTTTACAGTGAATAATAAGGCCCCGTATGAGAATGAGTCCATGAAGTAGTGAATACACATCTTGCCCTAGACTTCAGGGCACTCATTTTCATTTTGTGCTAGTTTAGCCTAGTCTTGATTCTCCATCGCCTTGCACCTTATATCATCATTTACACTTTTGCAAAAATGATGAGGATTCCCATAGGTGTGAGTGGAATATTCTGATTTGTTTCAGAGTAGCAGCCGTGTTAGTCTGTATCCGCAAAAAGAACAGGAGTACTTGTGGTGGGCTGTAGTCCACGAAAGCTCATGCTCTAATAAATTTGTTAGTCTCTAACAAGTACTCCTGTTCTTTACTCTGATTTGGGAGATCTCACCTGCTTACAGAGGTGCAAGGGAGAAGGCATTGGAAAAAAACACCCTTATTTTTTAAAAAATAGAGGTTTTGCCAGACTAAGAAATCTAAAGCAAAGGTCCAGTATGTAAATCAATTAAAAAAATGTCATGTAACTTTACATTTTGCACTGTTAAAGCTACAACAGGCCGGAAATGTAAAGTTAAGATTCCATCAGAAACATTAACAGTGTAACCTTCATTATTATTTAACATTTATATTACAGTAACACCCAAAGAGGCTTCAGCCGGGATCAAGGCCTAATTGCACAAGTAAATGCATTCTCTGCCGTGAACAGCTTAGAATTAGGTTTTGCAGTTACTGTCAAGAGTTTTTTAAAGAAAAAGTGGGAGAGGAAGGGGGAGGGTAGAGGGAATAAAAAATCCATGGCTCCACCATTTGCAATGTTTACAAAATGGGGGAGGGAGAGGAAAAGGGCTGCATTTCACAGTACATCTGCAAAAACTCTCATTGGTGGCAGGTGTGATAGGTATGGGTTGTGTTGTATTGCTATAGGTGTAGCCATTGCACTATGCTTTGAAAATTTGGCCCCATGAATTAAATTCACAGTTCAATCCAGATATCTATGGAACAGAATTCCAGACCTAAGGTCATGACCGCCCTGTCTTTCCCATGCTGCCAAACAGGAGGAGATCCCCAGCTAGATGGAATAGGGGGTCCCAATATAAAAAGGGTTGAGAACCACTGATCTATAGGATTACAATCCAGAAGTGACTATCTAGGCAAAGTTCTCACTGAGATCAGTGGTGTGTTGCCTGAGAAAGGATGTCAGGAATGGATATGGTCCAATAGCAGAAGGTAATGCTGCAGATCTGCTTAGCTTAGATTCTTGCTTTCTTTGTACTCTCCCACTTCACCCACTCCCCCCTCCCACCTGTTACATCTTCCTCCATAATTTAGAGCATATTCTCTTTAGATATTGTTCAGACACAGACATGGGCCAAAGGTGAAAAGTTCTATGTTCTGGGTTGCAGAATGCACAGACTACAACTCAGCATAATGACAAGCAACAGCCATTGTCCCCAGAACTCAGACACAAGCCAGCACTGCTGTGAAATATCGGTCAGTGGAAAGGGCATGTTTCCAAAGATGACTTCTCCAGTAACAAGGTAACTAAAAGGCTCTTATCAATAACTAGAAGATAGAACCCTTCTCACAGTGGAATGCAGGTCAAACCTGACTCAGATAAAACAAATGGAATGGGCAGGCTGGGGGGTTTGAGGGAGGTAAGGCTTTTCCCTCTACATGTTCCCTTCTTCACTAGAAGGCACTGAGATTAGGAAGAGCACAGACAAAGGAAAGAAGATGGAAGAGAGCCACACACATCATGTTGATTGATCTCCTTTCACAGTAACGAAGGATTAAAGAAACCAATTGACGACTTTGTTAGCGAGTTACCCTTAATCAGCTGATAAAGGGATACAGAGTGACCTGCAAACAAATCAAGCCAGCCTATGGGGTTGGCCAGACATTGTTCAAATGAGTAGTGGCACTGTTTCATTAAGATTACTTGGTTAATTCAAAAAATAGACAAAAGTAAATAAATATTAATGTATAAAATATGCCTAACACTCCCGCTGCTTGTATAAGGCAGTTTAAAAATACACACAAAGTAAAAACTGACTCGCTGTCAACATATAACAATCACTGAACTCCCTTCCCCAGCAACACAAGCCCATCTTCCTGCCATCTCCATGCAGCCCTAGTCACTCCCCCCTCAGAAAAAGCCTAGGAGAAGAGATTTCTTGCAACATGTTTTGAAGACCAGCACATCTGGATTTCTTCAGACCACAGGGTCAATTTATTCCAGAGCTGAATGACCTCCACTAAAAAAACCCTACCCCAAACCCCATAAAAACATATCTGTGACTACAGGCTTCTGAATCCTAATTGGTATCAAGTGTAGAGCTCTATCTCCAAGTTAAGGAAAAGACCAAAATCATACCAGTACCATACAGCATCTTCAGCTGCAACAGACTCCAAAGCAATTTGTAGATGGGGAGCCCACCTTTCAAACTTGGGCACCCAGTCTTCAGTCTGAACACCCGAATGCACAGCTAGTGCCCTCACTTAGGTGGCAAGTATGAAAACTGGACCCTGTGTGTATGGGGATCATTTAGCCCACCACTGAAAAGCAGCTGCTTCTGTGATGGAAATGCAGCAGACATGCTGCACCAGCAACACTCTGCCGTCATATTTATAGGAGAAGTGAAGAGTAACTACAGTAATGCAATTGAAATTCCAGGGGCAAGTGTAGTAAAGAAGGTAAAGCTGGAATTTGTCCAGGATACCACAGTTAATACCCCTACTCTTGTGGGAATCTTTAATGTCTACAATTGGCACATCTTATCCAAAAGATGGTGTATCCAGCGAAAGAGCAAGCACCTTGCGGAAGCATTGGTTCAGGAATGACAGAGGACAGAGTAACTCCAGCACTCTCTGCAGTACAGCGCCCCCTAGCATCATGCTGAGGCAGTGGCAGAGTACTAAGTAATAAGGGTGCCAACCAGACCTGAGTTAACGAACATGCACTCGGGGCGTTTGCACAGGGCATCCATCTCAGGAGACCCAGACCACCAGGTTTGGGTGGGTAGCATTGTGACGACAGGCCAAACCTGACTGGTGCTGCGACCAGACACATGAGATTACAACATCTCTCACTCAAATTTAGCCTGGCTGTCCCCACCACAGGCCAAATTTGAATGAGTGGCGTTATGACCTGGCAATGCCACCCACTCAGATTTGGTCCTTGCAGTGTGAGTGCAGGGTGGGTGAGGGGAGCAACCAGAGATCGTAAGGAGCCGCCCTTGCCCAGGACTGGAGCAAAGCACTGAAGCCAGGGGGTGCGGTAGGGGGTGCCAGTGCCAGTGAGAGGGCAGGAAGGTTCCAGGGGTGGTGGATGAGGAGCTGGGACCTTAGTTGCTGGTAGACTAAGGGTTGGTGGGGAGTGTTGGGGGGCACTGGGGGGATATTGGGAGGCGGTGGGGTGAGTTGTGGGGGGGATGGAGGATTTTGGAGGGTGGTGGGTTTGGGGGCTGGGATGTTGAGGTGAATGGGGCATGCTGGGGGCTCTGCCAGTGGGGCTGAGGTGCTGGGGGCTGAGGTGAGCAGGATGTATGTCAGGGCTGCTGGGATGTGTCGGGGATGTCAGGATAAGTGAGGGCAGATGGAGGGCTATATGTGGGAGGGGCATTTGGGGGTCTGTGTGGAGTGGGGGGTGGGCTATGGTACTGTGCAGCCCCTGTTCATGCTCTGCAGGGCTGGCAGCAGCTGGAGCAGAGCTAGAGTGGGGTTGTAGTGCCGCTCAGGTTTGGCCCACTGCCCTGCCATCATAACGGGGAAGGGGCAGCTGAGCCAAATTTGAGGTGGGGGCACCCCAATTTGCACAGGACCCCAAAATTATTTCATACAGCACTGATATCAGTTGGTTCGCCATTATTACTTCCTGGGATTTCCTAGCAGTACTAACCCAACTCTTTTGAGCTTGAGGTCCATCAGTATCCTATCTAACAAGACTTGTATGCAACTCTATTGCAAATCTAGCAACAACAAAAAACAGTGGTTGCCTGTACCTCTTTAAATGCAGCCAAATCTAGAGTTTCCTTTTTCACAGCTTACCAGCTTTAGTGGTCTTTTTAAAAATCACATGGATATGCTGCTATTTGCCTGAAGTGGTTATGTGCTTATTTGTGTTGGTTTCTGTTTTGTTTTCCAGGGGACCACGGTGTTATTCCAATTTTACACTAGTGCAACTCTGCTGCTAACAATGGCATTACCCCAAGACAGTAAGGAGGGGTGACCCTACTTCTTTTCCATCTCAATTCTCAAAAAAGGGACACAGGCATCTTCTCTCTCCTCAAGATCTTCCATGCTGCAGAGCCACTTGCTTCATGCCATTTGTTATAGGAGGGGGTTAGCAGGACATGCATTTCAAAATAAAATCTTAGATTTTAAGGCCAGAAGAGACAACTAGATTGTCTTGTCTGGCCTCCTGCATAACACAGCCCAGAGAATTTCAGCCAGGTACCCCGGCACTGATCCCAACAACTACATTAAATACATCTCAAATACAAAGGGGGGAAAAGGTGCTTACATCTGACGTGCTAAAAAACAATGAAAATCCATATGCTTAAATATTTGTTCAAATGCTCAATCTGGAATCCAGTATCATATTTCTTCCCCGTACACAGAAATCAAACACAACTGCACATTACGGAGAAGCCAAAAATGACAACGCAGGGAGGTGCAGTTGCTTTTCCACTCCACTCAATAACAACACAGGGCTTTTTAAAAGAATTTTGACAAGTTCTCTACACTGCTAGGAGGAACCAATGTAAAGGTAAGAGCTAATCACAGCAGACCCAAGCCAAAGGACAACAGTCGGTTCCAAACTTTCTCAAAGTTTGCAGGTGCTCAGCTCAAGAGTTTTTGTCCAGGCCCTCTGGCATATTCTGCCTTGTGTCATTCTAATCTAAGCAAGACTAAAGCCATTTCCCCACTTTGCACACTGATGCTGAGCAAGCAAAAACTAGCACGTGAATGTGGTCCAAATACATTAATCCAAGCAAAGGCTAAGCCTGTTAGAAAAGGTTTATAAACAGGTCACAGAGGAAGTACAGAAATTGCCCACACCAGAATTATAACTCCAAATGACTGGCTTTTCACACCTGACCTCAAATACCCCTGCAAAATAAATTCCCGATCAGCTCAGGCAGGATAGCTCTTTTCCTCTTTATCAAACAGCCAAAAAAAAAAAAAAAAAAAGACAGCATAAAGGGCAAGGAGAGGATTCTTTTATTGAACTAATTAAAAGTAAAATCCAACAGGGACATTCAAACAATTGATAATAAACTACAATCCTTCAGATGATGATGTTACAGAAGAATTCTGAAAATATCCTAGATAGACCACATAACCAACCAAAAAAGTATAGAGATGATTGGAACTCAGTCACCAGACCTGGGGAGAGGGCCAAGGAGCCTCTCCCAACACAAACACTTTTTAACAAAAGAAATACATGCACTGTAGAAAAAACATGATTGTACTCCTAAGGACCAAGATGCACTACCAGATCAGATGCATTCCTAGATATCCACTGCAATCCTAGATAATTGCATGATCAAAATTGCATTAAGTTTACATTTTTTGCTTAATAGATATTGTATTGCTTCTGTCTGCTACAGCCTGTTCATGGTGTTTGTTAGGATTTCTAAAAATATAAAATATATTTTTTATTTTACTTTATTTTTTATAAAACATAGAAAAATCATTTCATATGGTAGCGCTTCTATGGGGACACGTTTACCTTCTTTCAAAGTTGTTTGTTGTTGTTATTAATTTTGCTGATGCCTTTTTCTAAGGAGATGTACAATTTAGGATTACAATTGTTAAAATATACATTACGTATAAACAAGGACAATTTGATTGTAATGTTACAGAATTGCAAGTTACAGTTCAATAGTAAAAAATAATAATAATGCAATATTAATAGTGGCTTATATGCAATAACATGATAAATGTAAGTGAAGTACAAAAATAAAATGCAGTCCCGATGTTTAGAACTAAAGTTGTCTTCTTTTCTTTTGTTTGTTCATACTATAATTATGCCTTAAATATTATAATATGGCTACATTTTGTATTCTGGGTATTTATGTTACAGTTGTACTCCGTGGGATATTTAAGTAGCACTTTAATTCCCCCTGCCACTCTGGCCTTGCCGTCCCCCCAACATTCTACAAAGATTCCGATGCCCTTGAACTCAGTCAATGCAATGTAGTATCCTGGTGGACCAAAAGGACTGTTCATCCACAAAGAGATAAGCAGACGATCATACAGAATGGGCTACCATAAGTGCAAACCTCCAGGAATGGAAATGCCACATAAGAAGGAAAAAGTAAAATCGACCACAGCCTCAGAGAATCCCAGTCTCTCCATGCAAGGGGCAGAAGATACAGATGACAATTCAAACTTTATAATCAAATTGAGGAACAGATCAAAGGGGGAAAAGATGGGAGGATAAAGTCAAGTGCGGGCTGGACTTTCTCTGTGTTTTGTTGCTGTGTCTGGAGCACAGCGAATGGAGGCTAAATCAGTCTGAATAAAACCAGAGAGTGAGCAGAAAAGACAAGTAACATAATAACCTGATCTCACTTTGCACTTCTATAGCATCCTCTGACTGACGAGCTCAAAGTGCATTAGACATTGATGAATTCAGCCCCACAACGTACTAGGAGATACTGAATTATTATTAGGCAAACAAGCCCTTTCCCCTTCACAGCCAATTAGCCATCAGGGGAATTAGCGATACTAGACAGGTCATTCCTAATGTGTCAGGAAAGTCATAGTTTCTAATAGAGTCAAATGAGTAGCAAGAAAGTACAAAACAGATTCCAAAGAAGAAAACCATCCCCTGGATAATAAGAACCGTAAATCACTGGCCTTGTGGAAAAGAGGTGGAGTATATAGCCACAGAGCTTGTTGGTACAGTACGTTTTAGAGACTGGTTTGCAACTTGTCTGAGCAGATCCTGGTCCATGTGAGATAGTTTCTCCCTCCTCTCCAATAGCACTTTATAGCTTCAGAATATTATGCAAATAATAACAAATCAATTAACCCTTCAGGGTGGATAAGTGGATATTATTATTATTATTATCATCATCATGCCAACTTTTCAAATGGGGAAACTGACACAAGAAGTTAAATGACTTGCTCAAGGCCACCCAGACAGCCAGTGGCAGAGCTAGAATTCAGGATGTTCCTAGCTCCCAGCCCCCTGCTCAGTCCATGCTGGCATACATACCTCCTGTCCTGCTTATTTTCTCTTAGTGATACTGTGTGGTTCTCCATTTAATTAAAGAATTGATTGGAAGAGAGAAAGGCATGTGTATGTTTCAGCCCTTTCTGCAAGTTTCATATTTTGCCATTGAGAGACATGAATAAAAAGTTACCGCATGAAAAAAGATGCAGAATAACTCTCCAGCATTGCATAAGCTTTACTCCTTTACAAACAAAGCAACCGCCGAGACCTTATTCAATCAGACTAATTGCATTTCTCTCTCCACACACAACCTGCAGATCCAAACACAGAAGGCCAAAGTCAAACTTCAAAACGCACCACAGGCTACAGTGCAGCCTTCCAATGCCTTCTTATGCCAGCCTGATACGCTGAAAAGAATCTGTTTTCAAAAAGAGTAAACAGCCTCAAAGATGTTAATTACAGAGCAATTGCGGAGCTAAAGGAAAATGAGCTTTAGCGGGGCGGTGGGGTACCCCACCGCCCCGCTGAGGGCCGAACCTCCCCTAACACCAATGTAGGCAGAGCCACCGGGTCTGGCGCCCGCCCCTCAGAGGTCACGGCGCCAACCCGGAAGTATAAAAGCCAGCCTGCAGAGCTCAGTGGAGAACAAGCTGGCGGAGAGGGCAGATGTCTGTGGCCGAGCTCCTGCTTTGGAGACAGCAGCAGGCTAGACGAGCCTACCCCTTGCCCGTTACCCTGAGGAGGACTGGCTGAGCCTTCCCCTTTCCCGCTATCCTGAGGAGGAACCAAATCTGCCCCTTTCCAGCTACCCTGAGGAGGAGCCAAGCCTGCCGCTATCCCGAGGAGGAGCCGAACCTACCCTTCGCTACCTACCCGGAGGAACCGATGCTGGTGGAGAGCACCGAGGACACTAGTACGGCCCAGGTACCTTATGAGGGGGCGTGTGGAAGTAGCCTGCGGGCAGCCGACCCCAGTCTGGCTGCAGCACTGCCAGAGCCTATGTCAGTGTGTTGCGACCAGGATCCCCACTGACAGCAGCGAGTTTCCGCTGCTGCTAGGGCCCCGGGCTGGGATGCAGTAGAGTGGGAGGGCCTGCGTCCCCCCTGCCACCCACTCCTTGGGTGGCAGACTCCCTGGCCTAGAGAGGCTGGGACCTCTTGCTCATTGACTCAGCCCCTCCTTAAGGGCCTGGGTTCCTGACTATTTGATTGCTGCCCCGCCCTGACCTAGGGCCTGGGCTGCTACAAACATTGACGGGCCTGTGTTCCTGACTATTTGATTACTGCCCCGCCCTGACCTAGGGCCTGGGCTGCTACAAACATTGACTCAGCCCCTCCTTAAGGGCCTGTGTTCCTGAACTATTGGCTCAGCCCCTGCTTGAGGGCCTGAGCTCCAGACTGCGTGGTTGCTGCCCCGCCCTGATTGAGGGCCTGGGGCTTTTTCTACCCTATTGGCTCAGCCCCTGCTTAAGGGCCTGAGTCCCTAACCGTGTGTTTGCTGTCCCACGCTACCGCTGGACCAGGACTGACGGCGGACCAGAGCGAGGCGGTGGGATACCCCACAGCCCCGCTGAGGGCTGAACCTCGGCCGAGACTACTACAGAGCTCTTCATGCCTACACCAAAAATGACCAAATAAAACAAAAACCAAATGATCTGTGGCAATTAGGGACTGCAGCTCTAGCCAAAACAAACAAACAAAGCCCAATGAAAAGACGAAACATCCTGGAAGCAAAGGACTGAAACACAACCAAGACCATAATATGGTTGGGTGAGCCTCACCAAACCCAGTGCCATTCATTGGGCAATGATTTCCCAATACCAGAGTTCTCTAAAGCAGCAGAGATGCACATGGCTAAAGCAGGTTGTATTTTAGTTGGGCTGCTTTTGTTAGCCTGCTGCTGTTTCAATTTCCCATCCTTTGATAGGGTAGCTTTGATTTGAACTGATTTTCTATCTAGGCTCCAGGGCTAGTGGGGATCATTTTGACACAGGTAGAAATCAGGAACCAATGGGGTAGATTTCACATTTTCAGACCACGAACACAAGGCCCGAATCTGCTGTGACTAGTCCCAGGATAACTGTCCTGGGTCTGGTCCTGCTCCCATTGACGTGAATGGCTACACACCTATGTGAGTTAGCCATGAGGGTAAGAACTGTAGTATCAGGCCCATAATTAACAACAAGAAGGAAAGAGAAAGAAAAGGGAGCCTGCTCATCAGCTGTGAACATGACTTTAATGGTGGGGTTTTTAACACACACAACCTGCTCACTTAGGTAACATTCCATGCGTGACGACAAAGGATGAGCAGATAAAGAAGCGGAGGACCCAACAGTAAAATTCTCAAATCACAAAACCCTACAACTACTTAAAAGGAGCCCAAGTCACCAAATAATATACTCTGCCTCTTGCTGTAGCCACAGGAGCCCCACAAACCCCTCTCTCAAAAATCAACTATGTGAAATACAAGAACATCGTGAGATCTTAAAAGAGAGAGTTTATTTGGTGGCCAGTGCAGAAAGCTGCCATTTCTCTTATAGTGATACAGGTTTCTAACAGTGAGAAACAAAGGGAAGGCTTTTCCTTACTCAATTCACATTTGTGCCTGTTTAACTCTATTCAATTCCCTTAATGCAGCCCCTATCAGCTCAGTATCATAAACATGCCGCTCAGTATTCATAGGACAGGGGCCTGTCTCTTACTGAGGTTTATTGTGCTAGTGGTGACATACTGATTTGCTTAGAGTTCCAGTATTTTGAATGTGATTAAGATTTAAACCCCGACCTCTTTGCATCTTCTTAATTATGTAAATGCCCATAGGTGCTGGAAGTAGAGGTGCTCAGGCTGCTGGCTTGAAGTGGTTTCCATTAGATACAGGGTTTACAGTTTGGTTCAGTGGCTCTCAGCATCCCCACTATACAAATTTGTTCCAGCACCCCTGTAAACACCTATAATCAACACTTCCTGCGCCAGCATTAGCCAAGGCCCAGATGCTTCTTTCCTTCATTTTTTCCCATATTACCGTATATACTTGTTCATAAGCTGAATATTTTTGGTAAAAAAGTGATGCATCAAAGAGTGGGGGTCAGCTTCTAAATGGGTCTACACCAAAAATTGATTTTAAAAACTCTATGGAATCACTTAATTGAATATCTAATACATTGTCATTTTGTTTACCTGGAGCATCTGTAGGCATGGAGCCCCTCAGCTCCCTGTGGCCGCGGTTCGCCATTCCCAGCCAATGGGAGCTGCGGGAAGTGGCGCGCTGCTTCCCGCAGCTCCCATTGGCTGGGAACGGCAAACTGCGGCCACAGGGCACTGAGGGGCTCCATGTCTGCAGACGCTCCAAGTAAACAAACCATCCTGACCCACCAGCAGCTTACCCTGAGGGGCCGGGAGCCAAAGTTTTCCAACCCTTGAAATATAGGGTTGGCTTATGAAAGGGTCAAACAGTTTTTGCTATTTTTACCTATCCATTTTGGGGGGTCGGCTTATAAACGAACGGGCTAATGAACGAGTGTATATATAGTAATTATTTCCTGCTGTAACTAGATTTTTATCTCTGTTAATGGGCATGAAAGGAGGGATGGTTGATGCCAACCCAACACTTATTGTAATCACTAATTCCACTACATTTAAATCCACTCACTGTTTATGCAAAAGGGAGAGCTGGTAGGTATGGCACTAAGGGACAGCCTGAGACTCTGGGCTTGTGTTCTGACTGGGGAGAGACTGTATTTATCACTAGTGACCCTCACATACTGACCTTTGTTTTACCAATGAGCTTTTATTGTCCTGTTTGACTTATTTTCCTATCGGCACCTATACGGTGTTTGCAGGAGGTTAGTAATGCTCTGCATTTTGCAAAGCAGGCGGATTACAAATTCCTGCAGCTACTGAGGCCTAGAGTTCTAAAAATTCACATTCTAAAGTGCATGTGCATAATTTGCACATACAGTTTTCATGCAGAATCACAGTAACTGAACACGCAAAGGGACAGTGAGACCCTGGTCCTTTTCCCATGCAGTCATGGTAACTGAACACACACACAGATTATACACATGTATTCTTGCTCACACACTTGTACCAGCAGCCATGCTTATTGGTTTTACACACATATATTATATTTCACATTTATTTTTCTTTGTGTTCCTGTTGGCCAAGCAACCACACTTTCCTCCTTCATTTCCCCTTATAGAGGTCTGGATTCTACTCCCAATGAACTCAGTGGCCAAAGTGGTCCTTAACATTATTACTTCTAATAATCCACACCTAGGCACTTGCTGCTCTTTGCCCCCTGCTTATGATAGAAGTCACTTACCACAGTGGTTCATGTACCCTTGGGGGTACACAGAGGTCTTTAAGGAGCTACATCAACTCATCTAGATATTTGCCTAGTTTTATAACAGGCTACATAAAAACCACTAGCAAAGTCAGTGCAAATTAAAATTTCGAACAGACAATGATTTATGCTCTATCTACTGAAATGTAAGTACAATATTAATATTCCAATTGATTTATTTTAGAATGATATGGTAAAAAGGAGAAAGTAAGCAATTTTTCAGTGATAGTGTGCTGTGACCCTTTTGTATTTTTGTCTTATTTGTAAGCAAGTAGTTTTGAAGTGAGGTGAAACTTGGGGGTATGTAAGACAAATAAGACTCCTGAAAGGGAAGTCTAGAAAGCTTGAGAGCCACTGACTTACAACAATAAAAAAAAATGCAATAAATTAAGACAATTCACAGTTGATAACCAACATCCCTCTCCAAAAGAACACCACAAGCTATCCCAAAAGAACTTCTCCCTCTGCCCTTGTTTTATCATTCCCTACTTCCTTATATCCCCCCTTCCCATGGTTTGATGTCATTGCACACTGATCTTAATTCAGACCTGGTGTAAGAAGGTGCATCTCCACTGAAATCATTGGAATGGCATCCATTTACAGCAGACCGAGAGTTGGCCCACTGAGAAAGGGAATTCATTCCTCAAAGCAGCTGGAGTTGATCCATTGTGTAAGAAGTATAGGAGGAGTGTCAATTTTCTGTTCAATAAATGAATTTGCAAATATTTGATTGTGAAAAGAACCAAGAAAAGAAAAGGCAAAGCTCTTTCTCCATTCACACTGGGCTAGGTAACACACTCTGGTCACCACAGGCCAGATTGCAGAGCTGTCTTTACATTTTTCAGTTCTACCTCCAGTGATGAGGTAAAGAGAGACACCCAGTGGTAAACTATATGATAGGTCTTCTCTTGTTTTCTTCGCAGCCTTGCCAATTTCTATCTAGGAGTCAGCTAGGATCATTTCAATGTACATGAAAGCCAACGAACCCCTTAGTATCTGTGAAAATAATTCCACAGCTCTCTAAGTAGCCTTGGGTAAATCATTTTCACTACTTTGTGTCTCTGTTTCTCCTTCTGTTAAACAGGTTAATAACTATGCCCTAGCTGCCCTAGCCCTAGTACTTAGTTAATGCCCTTTGGAGATAAATCCTAGGTGTTAATAATACTAAGGGTACGTCTATACTTACCTCCGGGTTCGGCAGTAAGCAATCAATCTTCTGGGACCGATTTATCGCATCTTGTCTAGACGCGATAAATTAGGGTTACCATATTTAAAAAATAAAAGAGGACACTCCATGGGGCCCTGGCCCTGCCCCAACTCTGCCCCTTCCCCAAAGTCCCTGCCCTAACTCCGCCCCCTCCTCCCTCCCAGCCACACGAAAAGGGCTGCCCGAGCGCTACCGGCTTCACGGTTTGCCGGGCAGCCTCCAGACCCTGCGCCCCTGGCCGGCGCTTCCCCAGCGCAGCTGGAGCCCGGGAGGGGAAGCGCCCAGCTGGGGGCGCAGGGTCTGGGGGCTGCCCGACAAACTGTGAAGCTGGTAGCGCTCGGGCTTCGGGCAGCCCCTATGCCTCCGGACCCTGCGCCCCTGGCCGGGCACTTCCCCTCCCGGGCTCCGGCTGCTGTGCTCCTCCCCTGACTCTTCGGCTCTGTTTAAGAGCCGAGCTGCCCAAGCGCTACCAGCTTTGGGCAACCCCCATGCCTCTGGACCCTGCGCCCCCGGAGCCCGGGAGGGGAAGTGCCCGGCCAGTGGTATTTTTCCCAGACATGTTCGGCTTTTTGGCAATTCACCCCAGACAGGGGTTTGATTACCAAAAAGTCGGACATGTCCGGAAAAAAACGGACGTCTGGTAACCCTAGATAAATCGATCCCAGAAGTGCTCGCTGTCGACGCCGGTACTCCTGCTCCGCAAGAGGAGTACGCGGAGTCGATGGGGGAGCCTGCCTGCCGTGTGTGGACCCGCGGTAAGTATCTGGTAGTTCAAACTAAGGTACTTCGACTTCAACTACGTTATTCACGTAGTTGAAGTTGCGTATCTTAATTCGAATTGGGGGGTTAGTGTGGACCAGCCCTAAGAAAAAGTATTATGTTAATAATACTGACTCTTGGGTGTTGCTCACCTGCACGTTTAGCAATTCTGTACAACCCAAAAAATGCAGGACGCTAGGTCATCCTTTAACCAAAAGTGAAGCTAAAGAACAAAAAATTCTCTCTGCTCTACAAACCAGCTGCTAAACTGGTGCTTTTCATACAGAAAGGCAGCGAGCAGCTGCCATGAGCGTGACATAGAACCAGTCCTTACACTGGAGGACGGGAAGGAGCAGTTAGGATCCCTTTACAAGGAGAACGGGAAAGCCAGGAGATGAAGTGGGAGGGATGTCGAACCAACTTTTCTGTAAGTTTCAGTTCCAGAGAACTTTCCCCGTGCTGGAAGTGTACCTTCGGCTTTCTTTCCCACCCTGGACGGTGTGTTGAGCCTTCACCAAGTCAATCTATAAAGAAAAAGTCAGAATTGTCAGCTTGGCCAGCAGTAACTGCTGATGTGTGCTTTGTTACACCAATATGGAAAAAAAAAAAAATCACATGCCAGATGGTGGGGGGAAGTTCATCATTTTACAATGGAGTAAAACATTTTGGGTTCTCACTACCACTAGTCTGCAGAGCTTTTTTTTTTTTTTAAATGTCTCCATAAAAATGACATTTCCCTATGGAGCAAATTCATAAACAAAATTTGCCTTATTTGTCCTGGGCGAAATGTTGCCATTTGTGATGCAGAAAGTTGCATTCGCTGACCACAGTGAGGATCCCATATATGAGTGCAGGACTTGGAAAATGTAACAGACACCAACTAGCCCAAGGACTAAATCTGGTAGCCAGAGACCAATACAAAAGAGGAGGAGGGAGGGGGAGGGGAACGCACCAGCAAAGTCCAAGCATCCCCTGGTGCAGTGCTCACCTCTAGCTGTTGGGATGCAGGAGGGGCTAGGATGACCTTAGAGCTACTCAGAGGCTCTGTGTTTCATAACATTTCACCAGCCCTAAAAACCTGCAGTTGATCAGCTTTGTTCCCGTCCTACGCTTACATGCCGAGAGCAGCCACAGGCTGCATTCTAATAACATAACAATAATTAGAAATGAGGCGCTTTACAAACACAGCACTCCTCGCTCCACCCTTACGTAAGTGAGTGTTTGGACAGATGGGGGCTCTTAGGCGGAGAGATTAAGCATGCTGGGAGTCTGTGTCAGAGCTGAGATCAGGTCTCATTAAGTTCCTAGCTCACAGCCATCGGCTCACACCATCACTTTAGGCCTCCCTCTGGCACGCTACAGGCCTCATTTGGCCCCTTGACCACACTTCGCTTTAAACTAATCTCCGTTGTTCAGGCACTGTATGAACTATCCAATCAAACACGCTGTACAGGACATACCAGGCAGCTGCAGAGTGTATGATCTTTCTACAGAGTCCCTTAAAGCAGCATGTGTCACCCGACACGTAAACACTGCTCCTTCCTCTTCCCTTCCGGGCGTGACTCTCAAAACGCTCCAGATGGAGTGCAAACCATTGGCCCCCATTATGGAGACTGAATGGCAGACTCCCGCTTGCAGGAGCTGCCCATCTCGGAACCAGTTCACAGCGATCACGTTAGGGGAGAAGTTATTGATCCTGCAGTTCAGCCTCAGCTCCTCTCCCGCCACAGGAATGGAGGGGTCTGTGGTGATCCAGAGAACTTCAGGGGGTGTCCCTGTTCAAATTGAAAGAACACACAGCAGGACAGATGGTTAGATGAGTCACCTCCAATGTCAAGAAGAGGGCACATGGCCAAGATGCATAACTGTACCAATGGGAGTGGTGAATTATTCATGACAGTCATAATGAGAATGCGGGAGCTTACAGCTCACACAGTGAGAGCTGCTGCAAATTGTGCCTGGTTTGATTGTTTATGGCATGTTGCGGGTCTGGCAATGGAAATTTTTGGGTGTGACTGTAGCTTTGACCTTGGCCCAACATTGTGTGTGTCACACTCTTTCCCCTGTATCTATAGCTCATGGGGCTCTTGCAGTACTCCAGGCCCCCATCACATCCCCAGGCTCTCCTATACTGACACACAGTGCACTGTGCTGAATAAGGTCTCTCTCTACTCAGCCACAGCTACCACACCTCTTCTTCCTCATCCCAGACTTTGGGCATTACCTGGGCCGGTTCCACTTTGCGCCACCGCTGAAGATCAGTGTGTGAAATGGGGCTAAGACAAGAAAGCAGAAGGCCCATTCAGCAATCACTCTAATAGGCTGGGTTAGGAGGAACTCAGCTGCTCCTTAGCTTCCTCTACAGTCTTTAACCCAAAGGCTCCATTCAGATTCCAGGTGATCAAACCATTCTCACCTAGAAATACTTAATACTTCCATAGCACTTTATATTTAGTTGATGGTCACAATACCCCTATCCTCTACATCTTACAGATGAAAAACAAGGACTGACTTGCCCCAAGCCACATTCCAGGTCAGCGGTAGAGCCAGGATTAGATCTCAGGACTTCCTAGCACTATGCCCTGTGCACGGGCCAATAGACCACCCTGCCTCCCAAGCTCTGAATCTTTTGCACCTCGTGGTGCAAATCTGCTGAACCTCTCAAAGACAGCTCCACTATTAGCATCATTTGCAGCAGTTGACTCACGGCATGTATCTTACCTTGCAAGTTAACTTCATAGAAGAGTTCTTCTATATTTCCAAAGCTGCTGTGTTTTATCTGACAGATATAAACTGCCCCTTCGTCCTCATTGGTCAGTATAAACTCAGTCTGGCTCCAGACACTGAAATAGTCAATTTCACAAGGGAAAGGTCCAAACTGTGTCACATCGCTAACCAGTTGTCCATTTCGAAACCAAGTCAAAGTGATATCCTTCGGGTAAAATTTCTCTACTACACAGCTCAGAATGAGCGTCTCTCCTACCGTGGGAGCCTGAGGCCAGCTAGTGATGTAGAGACTTGTCGGCCGAGCTGAAAGGGAGACAGAGAGAGTGTGTGTGTGTGTTTAGGGAAATCTTGTAAAAAGTTACTGTTCAGTTTTTGGCAAGGAGTCAGTAAGAAAAGAAGATCTGCTGGCAGGAGGGGGGGGGGGGAGCTTTTACCTGTGACACTCAGCGTGGTGCTCATCCATATGGCGCTTTTCAGTGCGCTGTGCTCAACGCTGCATTCAAACACTGCCCCATCATCCCGGATGGTGGGTGTGTAGGTCAAACAGGATGGAACACTGAAGAACTTGCCATTGGTTTCCAAAGGCTGCCTTGCCTTGTCAGTAATATCGTCTCTCGGACCCAGAAGAAAAGAGGCTTCTCCAGGAGCTTCACTTGATGGCATTTGGGGGGTTCTCCGGTACCATTTCACACTAATCGCTTTTGGTCTAAACCCATTTATGTTGCACATCAGCTTCAGCTTCTCATTAATCGGGATCACATCTGGTTTGTTAATCAAGGAAACCTGAGGTGGCACTGAAAAGAAGATAAATTTGGGATTTAGAAGTCTCTGTGAGATGCTGGCATAGCAGAACTGGGGGTTCCTGGATATATAAAGTAGTGATATTCACAGTAGGAGTGAAATATGAAATACTGGCCACAGTGAAATCAGCACACTGGGTCTTTTCTAGGCATGTATCCAAAGTGTAGCTGCAGAGAGCTCTGGACCTTTTATGGGAGCCCTGCTTTGTCATCATTCTTGCTCAGACACAACCAGGACCTCCTCCACGCAATGGCCCTTTGCAATAAAATGAGTTGAGGGGGCCCACTCCCCTTTCAGTTGCTGAAACCCATCTTTTCTATCTGATTAAACCCTTGTGATCCCTCCAGTACTGACAAGTGCTATGACTGCTAAATCTAGTGCCCCAACCTCTATGGTTGGTCTCCCATAGTTGCTAAAACCCTCTTGCATCCCTCTAATGACCGGATTAGTCCATGACAGATGGTTTAGGGAAATTAAATCAATCCTGCCATGATGCAGGCAAATAAGCTAGATTACCTACTATTGGTGCTTCCCAAGGAGTCTGCTCATGGGCCATACAGCTGATTGAGGTGTCCTAACATACAAAATATCCATAAGGAAATATAGAAGATAGAAGTACAGAAGTTAGCAACTCCCTTCTTTGGGGCTCAGAATCAAATAGGATATTTGTTAACACTCTGGGTTAGAGAAAGCTTTAGCTCTGATTTTTAGGCCAACTTTCCTTTAACATAAGCTAAGAAGCATACTCTTTGCAGAGCATACCCTTAGCTAAGTTATTATTAGTTATTAATTATTATTACCATTAGTATATAAATGGGAGGCCTACCACAGCTAGAAGGATGCTAATGTTTAAAAAAAAAATTACCTTTCATAAGTTGTTCCTGATAGAATATGGTCAAAAATATACTACACGCTCCAGTTATCACAATACAAGCAGCAGCCACTCCAACAATGAACCCAGTATCCCGATGATACTGCTTTGGGGCTGAAAACAAATGTATTCATTAGAAACTATTTAAAATAATCAGATTCCACCCAAGGATCTCAAAGCATTTTACAAATAATTAATGAAGCTTCCCATCAGCCCTGGAAAGTGCAGCACTTCTGCATTATTGTTATTATCCCCCTTTTACATGATGGTAAAAGGAGTCAGAAAGAGGTCAAGCTATAATCAGTTCTGTGTAGGCAAGACAAGGGATTCTAAGCCTTTTGGATGACATGTGCATGAAGAACACACTTGAAAGAGGAGTGAACTGAGCCATGGAGTAACTTTGCTATTTTGGGTACAGGGCTATGTCTATGAAGGTATGAAGCAGGGATTGGGGTAATATGAGTTTGCTAGAGAAGGCTGATATACAGGATATTTGAGTGTTTTTTGCTTTCCTGCCCTCAACTACAGCCTGAGTAACTGGGGCTGTGAGCTGGGGAGATTTGTGGGAACTGCAAGGGTGAAGAAGCAGATCTCCCACACAGGCTGCAGAGCTCAGCAGCTATTGAAGCCTCAAGGCTGCAAAAGTCCCTGGGAATGCTGCATTCCTCTTCTGTGGATGGTGGATCTGCAACAGCCCCACCCTACTCTCAATCTCTTCCGCATGCTGTAGCATTGAGCCAACACAGAGCACAGCCTGAAGAGAGTGCAGAACCCCTGTGCAGGCCCCTGGAGTCCTGAGCCCCTGGGCACTGGTTTTACTGCACTCAGGACTTTCTGGAGTTAAGGCAGGATTTTGCCCCTATTAAAATTATTTCTCTCATCAATCATTTCTTAGGATTTCCCCAATGCGTAGAGTAGAATTGCCATTTGCTGGGAAATCCCAACATTTTTTAATTTGTTTTTGTTCCAAATCAAACTGAAAAGCTGAAAGTTTGAAATTTTCTACAAAATGAAAATTCAGAAATAGTTTGATGTGGAACAACTGAAACATTTAATTTCAGTAATGTCAAAACATTGTTATATAAAATATTATCTATGGCATATATTCTATCATGCTAAATCTCTACATACAATATATTAAAACTAATATTTTAGTATAATATAAAAGTTTAAACAAAAATTAATCAAAATGATAAGGTAAAAATGATTAATTTTGACTTTATCAAAATTAAAAAGTAAAAAATGATTCATTTAAACGTTTTCCTGTTGAAAAATATCAAATCAACACGTTTCCACGAAACAGTTTGATTTCAGCAAAATTACATTTTCTGACAGAAAATTGTGCCATTAAAAATTTTTCAACCAGATCTATTCAGAGTCTGTTCTTGGGCCACTTACTCGTGACAAATATGGTTGTATTTCCTCTCAGCGGCTTTTCCAGAGATTCATGTCGGACTTCACAGATGTACAAGGATCCATCATCCTCTTCAGACACCTCTCGGGTCACCCGACTCAGCACGGTGAACATGCCCTTTTTATCATGAGCCAGTGGGACTCCCGTGCAGATATCCTGCGTTAAAGGTCTCTCGTGTTTACTGCCATACTTCCTAACCAGCCAGGAGATGTCAATTTCTTGAGGGTAAAATTGATGAACATCACAGGAAAAGGTTTTCTCTCCCCCTGCGGTAATTTCGGGGTTTTGGGGTGACAGCAACACTGTAGGCTGAGCTGGGAAGACAGATCACAGTCATGCACAAACAAGATCCTGTTGTTCATGATTCCCCATAAAAGATTCCTAATTAGCACTAGACACTAATTTTGCTTCTGAGAAGATAGTTAAAATTGGGAATACAGAGTTACATGGCATTAAGTGAATAAGACTAGATTCAAAATACTGACTGAGTGCTAATGGACACTAGTAAAAATTTAGTTCAAAATAAAAAGGAGAATGTAAATGCACAAATGAGTGATAGATACACACCAGTGAAGCACAGTAAGAATTCCTCTGAAGAGTTTCTTTTCTACAAAAGTTTTACTCTTATAACGTTAACATGTAAACAAGCCAGACCGTGACTAAATCATTGCATCAAAGAGACAGTAAAGGAGCTAACTTTAAACTGACCACAAGGACCTGGAAAGCACTTGATGATCCCCTAAGAAACATTTGCTGCAGTTATCCTCAAACAAGTGCCTAAAAATAATTCAAAACAGTCACTGGAGAATGAACTGTAGGCAGTGGCAAGAGAAATTATAGGGGTTTGTTTAATATTCAGTGCTCCTATTCCAAAAAAGTCACTTCCTATCCATATGCGGTTTAGTGTTTACTGCAGGCTGGGGATAGGGAATCAGACCTCTTGGTTCTAGACCCAGTTTTATCATCACTGTGTGACTCTGGGCAGGTCAGTTATTCTCTATATCTCAATTTCCCCCATCTGTAAAATGAGTTTATTAATACAGAATACTCCCATTTATCTGACACCCTATTGTCCCAATTCGGTAGTTTATGAAGCAATTAGGAATTCCTAAAGATGAAAATCTCCAAGGCTAAAATAAGGCTACTGTTTCATTACATCACAGCATCATGTCTTAATTCAACCCTTTGACTGGCCTCAAAGTTACACATTGGTTGGTTGTTTCTGTTTTATAGCTAATAGTATTGAGTACCTCTTACTTGGAGCTGGATTGTCCCACTTCCATATTGCGGGGTTATTAAAACAGTGCATGTGTAGATCCCTTCGTCATCTAATGTCACATTATGCAGGTTCAGTGATGCGCTGCCCTGGGTTAGTAATTGAGGATTCACCAAGGCCCCATTCCGGTGATATAACGTATGCTTTCCATCAAACTGGTATATGGTCTTCTCTCCAAATTCATTGTTTATGGTCCATTTCACTGCCACATCCTCCAATTTAACACTCTTCCAGATTGTAAAATTACAATGCAACTCAATATGTTTGTCCACCAGACAGAATACTGGGGAAGGGCTGGTCTTGATTTCCAATGTAGCTAAAAATAAAACAAACGAACATGCAATTGGCACTCACTATCAGTCTTAGCAACTGGAAAAGGAGCTATAGAGACTGAATTCTCCCTCTCAGCCCTAATTAGGGGCTTGCCTAGGATCAGGATGGAGTCACATCACTGTGCCGGGGTGGGGACATTCGTGCTTCTATGGTTGTACCTGTCCTGTGGATAAATCAAAGCCATCAGACACATATCCGAGGGGATTGATATTTTAGGAACTGGGCCCTATAAGAACATAGAACATAAGATCAGCCAGACTGAGTCAGACCAAAGATTCACCTAGCCCAGTAGCCTCTCTTTTGACAGAGGCCAGAGCCAGATGCTTCAGAGGGAATGACCAGAACAGGGCAATTTCAAGTGATCCATCCCTTGTCATCGAGTTCCAGCTTCTGGCAGTTGGAGGTTTAGGTACACCCGGAGCATGGGGTTGCATCCCTGAGCATCTTGGCTAATAACCGTCTTGGCTAATCGCCATAGTTCATAAACATGAATTTATCTAATTCTTTTTTCAACCCAGTTATTATTTTGGCCTTCACAACATCCCCTGCAACGAGTTCCATAAGTTTTCTCTGCATTGTGTGAAGAAATACTTCCTTTTTTTGTTTTGAACCTACTGCCTATTAATTTCATTGGGTGACCCCTAGTTCCTATGTTATGTGAAGGGGTAAATAACACTTCCCTGTTCACTTTCTCCGCACCATTCATGATTTTACAGACTGCTATTATATCTCCCCCCCCCCTCCCTCCCCAGCTGAACTGTCCCAGTCTTTTTAATCTCTCCCAGTATGGAACCTGTACCATACCCCTATTCATTCTTGTTGTCTTGTTGCCCTTCTCTGTACCTTTTCCAATTCTAATATATCTTTTTTTGAGATGGGGTGACCAATATATTGATGCTTTGGAGCACCAGACATGTCATTGTTTACTCAATGGGACACTGTCAACTAGGGTGACCAGACAGCAAAGGTGGAAAATCAGGACAGAGGATGCGGGGGGGGGGGGGGGAATAGGAGCTTATATAAGAAAAAGACACACAAATCAGGACTGTCCCTATAAAATCGGGACATCTGGTCACCCTACTGTCAACATAAAAATTACACATCTGTCTCAAATGTATTTCCTTACCCTTGTTACAAGTAGCACGTGAAAAGGATTAGAGAAGGGAGTTGGATTCATTTTTTGTTTGTTTATTCCATGCCTTTGACAGCACACTATGCCAAGCACAGGTCTCAGATCTGCTAGCAAGGATGTCTGCACCCATGTGCAGCCCCATTGAAGTCAATGGGGTATTACATAGGTGTAGGATTCACACCAACTGAAACAAATGGTGGATCGTGATCTTAGTCAGTTTCCTCTTTAAATTGTGCGAGTTCAGAAAATGTAATCGTAAAAAACACAATTAAGACTCAAGAGATCAAGATAAGACCTGAAACAACTTTTCATTCATTTTTTTTAATTGACTAGATTTCAAGCTGATGGTACCGTTTGCTTTTCTAAGTCACTGTCATACATTTCTGTCTGTGGAACATCTCTTCCCAATTTGTAAAAGGTCTGCTATAAAAATTGTTCCACATGTTTGTTCCAGATTCCTGTCTGAAATACACCTAGCCATGTTAGGGAGCCAACTGCACTCTTTGGTATTGGAGATTTCAGAAATTAATCAGACTTCTTTTTTTGTAACTATGCCACTGTAGTCAAACATACCTTTAATAAAACTAACCTTATTTATTACTAAACAAGTCAGGAGATTATATTTTCCACTTGGACTGCAGTTGTGGAATTTGGATAGTTCTTAATGGACATAACATTTCCTTTTCTCCTTCCCCCCACCCCCACTTCAACTTCCCCAAATGGCAAATGTTCAGAATAGTTTTCATGTTATCTCCTTTGAATTCTTATTTATTTTATTTATTGGTACAACACAGCTCTTCGGGCCACATTCTGCTCTTGATGCACTTGAAAACGGGAATCTCCAGTGAAATTAACAGGAGCCCTGTAGGTGCATCCAAGAGCAGAATTTGGCCCTTAAAACTGAAGCCCTCAAACTTGAAAGCTGAAGACACTTTGGGCCAAATTTGCCTTCACTTTAGATGCAAGTTGTTACACATTCCAAACAATTAGTGTAAAATACTATTACTTTTCTAGCCCTGTTCTGTGAAGCATTCCAAATATTAGTTACCCTGATATTCTATGTTTGCTCTGTATTGTGTTGCAACATAGCCACTCATATCTCTGGAATGTAAACTCTTTTGAGGAGGGACCTATTATTTGTCTGGCATAAGTTTATCTAGCATATAGCACCATGTGTGACAGATATGGCAATATCGCAATATCCCTGAAAGATCTTATTGTATTAAGTTCATGTAATCTCTCTAGGGGCAAGATATGACCAATGTAGGAATGGGGAATTCAAAAGACTATTGAAAATGCCAGACAAGTATGGACTTTTGGGACAATAAGCATTAACTGCAGTTCCTGGGGATACCTAGGGTGCAGTTAACGCACGTTATCCAACTCTGGTTATGCAAAAACCCAGCCTTTTCAAGCTACGTCCAGAGGAGAGGGTCTTTGTTGATTACCCATTGTAGAAGATCAAAGGCCGAAGCTGTATAAAGAAACTAATGCTCTGCCCAGCCCTTGTTCTGGTTCTGGAGCTAAGATGGATATGAACTTTCAACCACAGGAAAAATCCAGTGGTGGGTTTTGAAAGACTGAAAGCTACTAGTGCGCTAGGTTGGTGTTGGGGGGTGACCAGTGGTAACCGTTCTAGCATGTGTGTAGATTCTTTTATTGTTTTCTCTGTCCTGTTTTTACCTTAAGAATAAATGTACTTGCTTAAAAGGAGCTATGTGGTAACCTGTAACTGTGGGCAATACATGGGCTATAGCCTTCAGGGAGAAAGCAACATGCAGATGCTTGCCTGTTTAGGCAGTCTGACTTGCTGAGGATATCATAGTGTAATCCAAGGAGCTGTGCAGCCTTAAAATCCCCTGTGAGGAGGGACAGAGAGATGCAGGTCTCTGCTCAAGAGAGGTGATGGCTGGGAACCAGAAACCTTTAAGTGAATGTCCTAGAGGAACCATGGAGGGGGAATACAGGTGCAGTTACCAGAAACTATGAGTTAGGCTTGACAGAAATTGGTTTACACACACACACATATATCGATTTTATTTTTAAGAATTTTAAAGATTGTTATCAATTTAAATTTACACAGCTGCACAAGATGGGCTTTAAAGCTTTTTCTCTTTTTATCTATTTAAATTTTTACAGTTGTGGGAAATTATGGGGGGTCAGACAATTATTTAATGACAATAGACATTGAAATTCAATCAATTAAAGCTTTATAACCAAACACAAACTGTCAATATCACATGTCAAAATGTCCACAGTAAATACCCTCAAATCAAGCAATCCGACCTGTTCACTAGCCCATTTGTAACAAGCCGAATTCAAAGTCTAGATCACTGGATTTAGACTCTTAAGAAGTTATCAGGCAGCATTTTTCTTACTTTGCCCAGCTGTAACTTTCGATGATTACTGATAGAAATGTTTTGCCAGTTCCTGTGTGTACCGTGAAACTGACATTTACTGATAAAAATCTAATCCTTCCCAGCCTACTTAGCCTGCTACTTAAATAAACCACAAGACCACCGCCAACGTCGGGACTTTCCTCCCTCTCATTGCGGTGACACTTCGGGTTTGTGTTCAACCTCAACTCCGACGGATTTAAGAAAATCCCCAAAGGCCCAACACTGCCGCCTTGGCTGCTGTTGAACAGTATCTTCCTTCGGGAATAGCCCCAGCTGAACAGACCCACTCACGGGGCAAGGTCCTGCACAAAGGCGAATAGAGGCGGCGGAGTCTGGCTGGCAGTGACGGGTCATTGATTGGAAATACAGCAGCGGCAAAGGAGGGGAAGGCGGCGGGAGGGGCAGCGAAGGGAGCCTCCCGTGTCACTCGCCGCCTCCAGCAGGCACAGCCCAAGCCGCAGGGCAGAGGAAGAGGGGAGCGTCCATACCTGCAGCCACGAGGTGCACCAGCATGAGCAGCGCTTCCATAGTCCGGTGTGGGCAGGGCGGGGAGCCGGGAAGGAGCCGCCGCAGCAGGTGCACTTTGAACTGCTGGAGAAGTTAGCGCAGCCAGGAGTAGCCTCGCCCCGAGAAGGGCCCCGCCCCCAGACGTGCCGGGAAAGCTAAGACTGATGCCCCCCCGCAGCGGGGTGCAGCCAGGGGCTTGGCTCAGGAAAGGGCGCTGCAGGGCAAGGGGGGGGGGGTGTCAGAGCAGGGAGTCGCTCTCCTCGGCCGCCTGGTAAAACTGTCCCCGGGCCGGTGGAACCCGGCTCCCACGGCGGGGGAACCGGGCACTTGACCTGGGCAAACTTCTCTGGCAAGGAAGTGAATACGCGCCGGGCACGGGCAGCCCGAAGCGCTAGGACGCTTGCACGAGGAGGAGAATAGCGGCCCCGAACTCGGCTCCTCCCCGCTCTCAGGCTGCGGCGCTAAAGCGGAGCCACGGAGCTGCTTGGTAGGCGTCTCGCTCCGATTGCCGGCATGGCAGCGGCTTCTCGGGTGCCAGACTGGGGTTCCGCCGCCTTCCCCACCGAGCGAGGGGCGGACCCCTTGTGCGCCCGTTCTCTTCCCCCGGGACAGAGAAACTCACCATTCTCCCTCCCACAAGCCCTGGGGGCTGCCCGAGACCCAGGGGGCTGCCCCCAAGCTCAGGGCTCCCTAAGATATAAAAAAAAAATAACCACCCAGCTTCCCCAAAGTGTGCAGATGAGCCATGGTTACAAAAATGTCACAGGAAAAATAAAACTACAGTAGTTATTGGTTTACAGCAGTGGTTATTACAAAATAAGAAGAGGTTCACAGAAGGGTGACAAGAATGATTAGGGCTTGTCTACACTACTTGTCCATGGAAAAAGCTCATAGGAAGAGAGACTGAAAAGATGCAGATTCTGTATTTTGGAAAGGACATAAACAACAGGGAATAAAAGTATAAAATAAGGTATGGTATAGAGATGGTAGATCAGGAGTTTCTGCTCTTCCCATTTCATACCACAGGAACAAGGGAACAAAGGTGACAAGTTCTAAACTGATGAAAAGAAATAAATACATAATTATTAGTGTAGAACTGATAGCCACCAAAAGTCAGAGGCTAAGAACTTAACATTCAAGAAGGAATTGGACATTTATACAGATGACAAGAATGCCCACTTATAGTAGCTAATGCTAAGAACATATTTCCAATTAATGTTTAAACATGTGGTTCAGGGCTTAGATGTATGAGTCATCACGATGTGAGGGGGCTGATTAGCCCACATCTGCCAACTGCAGAATTCTTACATTTTGGCTCCTGGGGGAATTCTGCACCATTGCACAACACAAAGTTTGCTCAGAATTAATGTTCTGCACAGAATTTAATTCCTTCCCGTCCCCTGCAGAATTGGCACTGCAGAGCTGCTGCCCACTGCTAAGGTCCAGCAGAGCCCAGCTCCCCAGGAGGCTTGGGCAGGCTGCAGTTCCCGGGTTTGCTGGCCCCAGTCAGTCACATAGTGCCCCCAGACTCCCTCCCTGCACAGCAGCTGCCAGAAGAGGCAGAAGCCATAGCTGGGAGCTGCAGGGAGGGGCTGCTGGTTTCCGGGAGGGGAGACTTGAGTAAGGAGGGGGTGAAGCCTGCCCGGGGGGGGGGGGGGGGGGAAACATGACTCGGGCGGGCAGCCGAACCTTTAAATTTTGCCCCCCCCCCCCCCCCCCACACACACACACACTCTCTCTATCAGAAGGTACAAGTTGTCTCTGCCTTGCAGGCAGTAATGAAACTTCGGAGCAGAACCTGCAGCTGGACTCTGAGGATGTGGAAGTATGTGACACACCAAGGCTAGGTCTACACTACCCGCCTGAATCGGCGGGTAGAAATCGACCTCTCGGGGATCGATTTATCGCGTCCCATCGGGACGCGACACTCGATCCCCAAATCGGCGCTCTTACTCCACCAGCGGAGGTGGGAGTAAGCGCCGCCGACAGAAAGCCGCAGAAGTCAATTTTGCCGCCGTCCTCACAGCGGGGTAAGTCGGCTGCGATACGTCGAATTCAGCTACGCTATTCACGTAGCTGAATTTGCGTATCTTAAATCGACTCCCCCCTGTAGTGTAGATGTACCCCAAGAGTGAGGCACCCAACGAAAGCATAACAGAGAAACAGGAACTGGATTGTCCTAGGGGTTTCTTTAACTCCCTACTTCTGGGGGGAATCCTTTTTGTCATCTGTATCATTACAGACATACTTGTTGACAGGTATTTTGAAATAAATTACCAAATAATTGAAAATGGCATGATTATATTATGTTTTGACAAATAAAATATGTAGAATTTTAATTTTTTAGTGCAGAATTCCACCAAGAATACATTTGCCTCAGAAGTATCTGATATTGACCAGTGTTGGAAACAGGATACCAGAGTAGATGAACCTCATCTCTGATCCACTATGGCATTCCGCTGTTGCTATACTCTGATTAAAACAAAAAAAATTGATTTATTTTAGAGGGCCTAAACAGTCAGAGTGGAAGCACTCCTTCTTACAGAACTCTGCATGGAAAGTTGCAATACTTTTGTTTAACTGAAAGATCCTCAGCAGAGGACTTGGTCATTTCTATTACTGATGTAACTGACTATTGGCTTAAGAAAACAAAGTTGATTTGAAAACAGAACCAAAATTTACACTTTCCCAAATTTACTGCAATAAACATAACATTTTTAATGATCTAACAATACAAGCTTTATGTTTGCATAGCAAATCACACTACAAATATTGGATTTTTCTTTTTAAGAAGGGATATCTGATCATTAAGAGACAAGAAAAGCAACTGTTCCCAACTCAGCTGTTACTTTCCCACCTGCACTCCCATCACCTGTCATTAACTTGGTTACTCTGAGCCACTTGTCAGATTGCTGTACAAGGATCACCACCATGTTGGATTAAACTGGTTTATTGTACATTTGTAAGACAATGAAAGCTACCAAAATGGTGAATTATGAAATAAGACCAAACAATTAATAAACAAGCACATTTGCACATCATAGGAAGTTACATTTCCCCTACCCTCCCACAAATTCTGCTTTCTTCTATCCAACCATGGATCTCTTTCTTCCCCGTAGTCGTACTTCATCCAGCTTTTTGATCACTAGACTTGATTTTTTAGATGTAGCAGAGTACTTCTTCAGCAGGGCTTCAAACAGTGTGTCTGTGTTTGGATGAGTACTCAGAAAAGCTTTCTCCAAAACATACAAATCAACTCCTTTATCCTCAGGAAGACCAGAAATAAAACTCAGTCCAAAATCTATCAGCACCAGGTCCAGCTCTTCTACTGGTGGTCGCAAAAGCATGTTGGAAGTTGTAAGATCTCCATGGATAAGATCCTCATCATGCATTCGTGCCAAAACCTCACCTATCTTTTCTGCTAAGAGAAAGAGGTTGCTGGTATCCTTTCCACTTTGCTGTACAGAAGTTATATAATCCCGAACTGTAGTTGATTCTACAATATCTTCAAGATATATACAGTTGGAGACATAATCCACAAAGTAAACGACTGGTGCAGAAATCCCTATTAAAAAAAAAAGTTGAAGAAATGCTACCTTTTAGCTTATAAGAATTTTTAAGCTTGCTTTAAGATATTCAAAATTTATAATTACATAAATCAAATACACTCTTAGAAGTTTACAACACGATCCTGGAATTGGGACAGAAGCTCAAAATCCTGACCTCTAGTGCACTGACAAGTCCAAGTTTAGCAGTGTTAAGTTTACTGCCCTGCCTAATGTCTGGTCTACACTTAGAATATAGGTCGCCAGAGCTATGGCGCTCAGAGATGTGAAAAAGCCACACCCAACTACCATAGCTTTGCCAACCTAACCCTCGGCATAGGACACAGCTAGGTTGACAGAAAAATGCTTCCATCAACCTACCTACCGTCACTCAAGGAGGTGGTTTTCCAATAGCAACAACAACAACAACAAAAACCAAAAAGAACGAGGAGTACTTGTGGCACCTCAGAGACTAACAAATTTATTTGAGCATAAGCTTTCATAGGCTAAAACCCACTTCATCAGATGCATGAAGTGGAAAATACAGTAGGATGGTATACAGCTGGTATGGCAACACCCATTTTTTCATGTTCTCTGTGTATATATATCTTCCTACTGTAGTTTCCACTGCATGCATCCGATGAGTGGGTTTTAGCCCACGAAAGCTTATGCTCAAATTTATTAGTCTCTAAAGTGCCACAAGTACTCCTCGTTCCTTTTGCTGATACAGACTAACCTGGCTAACACTGGGAAAAAAAACAAAAAACCCTTCCATCACTGTAGAATGTGACGACACCACAGAATTACGCCGACATGGCTACTGCGCTGTAGCTATACCACTGGATCCCCCATAATGTAGACAAGCTCGAAATTTCAACTCCTGAAATTTCATTATGTATCCTTAAATCCCCCCTGCACTTTCAGTGGAATACAGGATTAATCACTCGGCCAGACAACACATTTGTCTGGCAGATGCAGAATATATGCTAAGATTTTGTCCTAGGCATGGCTGCATTTTGAGCAGATCCTGAGCAAGTACCATAAATCAGGAAAATGACGAAGACACACATACCACTTATTTGCTCTTTGTGAGAAGAAAAAATACAAGAATCTTGAAATTACAGATGAAGATAAATATCACCCTGTTTTAATGGGGTCACCAGAGCTGGCTTAGACTTGCTGGGACCCGGGGCTGAAGCCGAAAGCTCAAGCCTGAGGACTTCGGCCCTGGGCAGCGGGGCTCAGGTTACAGGTCCCCTGCCTGCAGCTGAAGCCCTCAGGCTTTACTTCCCCTCCCCAGGGCGGTGGGGCTCAGGCTTTGGCCCCTTCACCCAGGGCAGTGGGCTCGGGCTTCAGCTCCCATCTTAGGGTCATGTAATAATTTTTGTTGCCAGAAGGGGGTCGCACTGCAATGAAGTTTGAGATCCCCTGCATTAGTGGATGGTGCCCTGAAGATCAAGGTTTTATCTCCCTGCTTCACTTTTGCCCCACTATAACTTAGGCTGTTCCTATTATTCATCCAAGAGCTTGTCTACACTTGAAAGTTACTTCAGAGTAAGGTAAAGTGTGAATTTAGGGCACGATAGCATCCAGAATAGCTTCTTGTGTTGACACTACTTCAAAATATGGGCTTGTCTACCCTACAGGTATTACACCAGCACAACTAAAGTGCTGTAGCACTATAGAGGCTTCCAACAGTGACAGATGGGATTTTTCTATCACTGTAGGCAAGCCACCTCCCAACCCTGATAGCTAGGTCAAGGGAAGCATTCTTCTGTCAACCTAGCCACATTTACACTAGAGGTCAGGTTGGAATAGCTACTACGCTCAGAGTTGTGAACTTTTCCCAACTTCTGAGCAACATAGGGCTTGGCTACCCTTGCAGATGTAGAGCGCTGGCAGTAAAACCAGCCTTCGGAGACCAGAGCAGGGGAAACGCTGCCATGTGTTTACACGGTCAGCTGCAAGCGCACTGGCGTGGCCACATTAGCAGCTCTTGCAACGCCACAAAGAGCAGTGCATTGTGGTAGCTATCCCAGTGTGCAAGTGACGGGAATGTGCTTTTCAAATGGGGGGGGGGGGGACAGGGGTGTGTTGTGTGTATGTGGGGGGAGAGACTGTGTTTTGGGGGGCAGAGAGTGTGTCAGCATGCAGTCTTAAGTTCAGATAGCAATAGACCTCCCCTCCCCACAACAGCAGCATTCCACACTAATGGTTTGCTTTGTCCCGGAGCAGATAAGCATGCTGGCTGTCAGAAACAGAGCTCTGAAAGGGGAAATCTGCATGCCTGCAGCCAATTTCAAAACAATGAGAAGAGTGGCTACTTGACTTCAGGGGATTATAGGACGTTTCCGGAGGCCAATCACAGCGCAGTAATGCAACACCTCGTCCACACTGACGCCCGGGCATTTCAGCCGGGGCACAGCAAGCTTTATGCTTCTTGTGGAGGTGGATTACCAGGAGCAGAATCCAGGTTATCAACGTGCCTTGTGAGCGTGGACACCTCAGGAGTTAGGGCGCCCGGGGCTGCTTTAATGCGCTCTAACTTGCAAGTTTATCCAAGCCCATAGATATGTCACTCTACATTTTAATTGTAGACAAGATCTCAGAATAATCATGCAGGGCCCTATTGGAGAACACCTATTTCCATTACTTCCCCAACATAGAAAAGCCCAAGCCTCTTTCTAAATACTATCAATATACTCTGTGAATACATTAATATTGTGAAATGTTCAGATACTACAATGAGGACCACAGAAAACAATATCCTGTGGCAGCGAGTCACTCAGGACAATTGTGTGCTGGATTTTAAACAAGTCCTTTTGTGTAGGTTTTTGTTGCCTTTCAATTTGACTAAAAGCCCTGTTACCTGGGGTTATGAAAAAGTGTAAAGAGGTGCTGATGGCTCCATTCACGATACAAACCCCTCCCCAACCAGTGCCAAGACCCTTCCATACAAGCAGCTCCTATCTCTCCCTAGACCAGTGGCTCTCAAACTTTTTTTACTGGTGACCCCTTTCACATAGCAAGCCTCTGAGTACAACCCCCCTTATAAACACTTTTTTATATATTTAACACCATTATAAATGCTGGAGGCAAAGCAGGTTTTGGGGTGGAGGTTGACAGCTCATGACCCCCCATATAATAACTTTGTGACCCCAAGGGGTCCCAACCCCCAGTTTGAGAACCCCTGCCCTAGACTCATTCCTGTACCTCTCCAGCTCAGCCCCACACAACACCACAGAGCCCCCACCTCCTCCTAGGCTCCCCTTGCCCCACAAGCAACCCCCATCTCACCATAGACTCACCCCTCCCAGCAAACCCACACCACACCCACAGAGCCCCCCTCTGCCCCTGAGCTAAGCCCCCCAACACACCCCTAGAGCCCCCGCCACCCCTAGGCTGAGCCCCCCATCTCTCAGCCCCACCTGCCCGGCGGCAGCGCAGCAAGGAGCGGGCCTCCTGCGCCGTCCGCCGCCGGCTCAGCCGCTCCTCCAGCGCCGGGTGCCGGTAGCGCTTGGGGAAGCGGAGCTTGACCACGGCCGCCCGGCCCAGGAACTGTCCCCGGTAGAGCCGCGCCTCGGCCCCCTGCTGCACCAGCTGCAGCCCCTGCAGCGGCGGAGGAGACACCGCACACGCTCCCACCTCGCCTCCCCCACCGGCCATGATAGAGGCGGCCCCTACGCTACCTGCGTACGTCAGCTCCGTGGCCGGCGTAACCTGCGTGCGGGAAAGGGGCACGACACCGCCCCCTCCGTGCCACGTGACTTACCGGGACTCTTCGGGAAACCTCGGGTTCGGCTTCCGGAAATAGCCGAACCGCCCAGGAGAGCATTAAAGGGAGGAGCCTGTAACCCCGCCCTGCCCTGCCAGGCTGCGGCTGCTGCCCGTTACACCGGCCTACGGAGCACCCTGCTAACCCATACCGGCCTCGCTGCCTCCCTCTCTGAGCTTCACCCCGCCCCCGCATACCGCTCTTCCCGTGTATCACCCCGCCCCTCTATACCGCCCTTTCTCCTTTATAGTCCCTCTAGGCAGCGCTTTCCAGTCCCATCACTCCCCCCGCACCATACCGCCCTCCCGCTATGAATCACCTCACCCCAGCCCTCTAGACTACTGCCTCTCCCTTCTGGGGTCCCTCCTGCCTTCTCAGGTCTAGGGTTGCCAGGCGTATGGTTTTCAATGGGAACGCCCAGTCGAAAACGGACCCTGGTGGCTCCAGTCGGCCTGACAGATGGGCGGCCACAGAGGCGCCACGCGCTGCGCCCATCTCAGTGCCGGCTCCGCAGTTCCCATTGACTGGAAACCACGACCAATGGGAGCTGCGAGCATGAGGGCAGTGTGTGGAGCCTCCCTGGTCGCCCATGCATCTAGGGGCTGCAGGGACCTGGTGGTCACCTCTGGGAGCCGTGGTAAGCGCCACTGGGACACCGCACTCCGAACCCCTCTTGCACACCAACCTCCTGCCCCAGCCCAGAGCCCCCTCCTTCATCCCAAACCCCTCATCCCTGGCCCCAATCCAGAGCCCACACCCCTAGCCGGAAGCCTCACCCCCTGCCCACACCCCAACCCCCTGCCCCAGCCCGGTGAAAGTGAGTGAGGGTGGGGGAGAGCAAGCAACAGAGAGAGCAGGGATGGAGTGAGCGGGGCAGGGCCTCAGAAAAGGGGCAGGGCAGGGGTGTTCGGGTTTGTGTGATTAGAAAGTTGGCAACCCTACTCAGGTCCTATCACTCCGCTCCTCTATACCACCCTCTCGCCACAGATCACTCTATCCCCTGTATACTGCCCTCTGGCTATGTATGACCCAGCCCCTCTATACAACCCTTCTATCTTGTATTACCTTATCCTGTCTATACCACCTTCTCGCACTGCCCACTCTCTGTGTGCCCCCTCTATATTTCCGCCTTCCACTATATACCTCCCCGTTCCCCACTACACCCTGCTTCCCTCCTCTCTATGATGCACTCAGTAAATAGCATATAACTAATATGTGATAGATCATCACTCCCGCTGCCTCCCCTTGTGAGAAGCTGCCCTTCAGCCTTGTCCCCCTAAGAACGAAACTTCCTTTAACTTCTAATGCTGCAACTGCAGGAATGGGACTGAGGAACTCAGAGCACTCTTGCAGCTGCTGAGCTGTCTGCAAAGCTGGGGCATTGCCTGCATCTCTGCTGTGCCATCCCATCATGGATAAACGCTTGGTACCCACACCTTCCCCCATGCTCCCTGCCAGGACCTCAGCCTCCAGCACCTCAGTGAAGTCACCAT
Organism: Trachemys scripta elegans; assembly: GCF_013100865.1. Classification (NCBI taxonomy): domain Eukaryota; kingdom Metazoa; phylum Chordata; order Testudines; family Emydidae; genus Trachemys; species Trachemys scripta. The sequence continues at coordinate 18,748,569 of NC_048309.1, read as the reverse complement.
GAGCAGGAGAGCGCTTGGATGTGATATGCAGAAGAGCATGCCAGGAAGTGTGCGTGTGTAAAGAAATGAATTATTCTGTTTCTGTACAGAACAGAGAGCCTTGCTACGAGCTGCTGAGTGGGACCCGCAATAGAGGGTAAATGGGCAGGGCTAGGATTAGTCATTCCAAGTGCTGGCAGCATGTTCCATGCTGCACAAGGCACAGACAAGGATCCGGTTCCTGCCCCTGGAGCTTACAGTCCTTCAAGGCGCAGTCCTGCTGCACTACCCCAGCAGGGAGCTCCGGGAGGCAGAATGCTGGGAGGCTGCTATACTGCTTTCTGGGGTGCACAAATTCCAGTGTGTGCAGGGATATTGCCCTGGCTCCTTCCCACCCCCTTGGAGCTGTTACGTGCCCCCAGGGGAGCACGGTGGTCCCTGCACTCCCCAGAGCACAGGCAAAATAGCTGTGTCAGGCTCTTCTATGGGCCATGCAAGGGGCAAGGAAGGCCCCTGCTCACCCTGAGCCTTCCAACTGCTCGCCAGCATGAAGGCCTTAAATTAATAGAATGTGACCGGGGCAGCAGGTTTGTATAATTTTTGGTGGTGCCCAGAACGGGTCCAAGTCCCCGCACACGCACCTGCCTAAGGCTCTGGGAGGGAGTTTGGGTGCAGGGGGGGGGTTTGGGGTGCAGGCTCTGGCAGGAAATTTGGGTGGGGAGGGGTGTGGGCTCTGGGAAGGAGTTTGGGTGCTGGGTGCAGGCTCTGGGAGGGGGTTTGGCTGCTGGGTGCAGGCTCTGGGCTGGGACAGAGTTGGGGTGCAGGGCGTGGGGCTGGGCCAGGGATGAGGAGTTTGGGGTGCAGCAGGCAGCCCCTGGGGCAGGGGGCCAGAGAGGAGGACTCCCCCCCCCACCCTCTTCCCACTAGCAGCAGCGAGCTCTGGGGGAGCCCCTCCCTCCCTGGCCCAACACTCACCCAAGCCCCACCCCCAGGCTGCTGCTCAGGAGGTCCAGCCAGGATAAGCTACCCCCTACCCCGGACTCGACTCAGAGTCAGCTGCCGAGGGGGGGGGGCGGTGTGTGCCATGGGCTCCTCCAGCACGGCACCTGCCGCAGCCTGCCCCCGGCGCTGCTCCCTTGAAACCGGACGCAGCAGCGCGGAGCTGCAGGGGGCAGGCAGGAATGCTTGGGGATGGCACACAGGGGCGGCAGGTGGGGCCGGGGGATGCTCCAGCGGAGGTGCATGGGGGTGGCAGGCAGCGCTGGGGGAGAGACCCAGCCCCAAACATTGGTGGAGCCTGGCCCCCTGGGTCCTGAATTTGCTGGAGCCCAGGCACCAAGGAGCCCATATAACTCACCACCCCTGAATGTGACATTTGCAGATAGTACCATGGGCATCCCCAGAGAATGAAGGCACAGTGTCTGTCACAAAGAGCTTACAATCTGGGGCCCTGATCCTGCAATCCATATTGCAGAGGCATTCTGCTGTGCACACATGGAGCTTCAATGGAGATCTCAGCAGACACATCAATCTGACCATGCTTTATAATTTGCAGGATCAGGGCCTCGGTTAGCTAGGACCACAACTTGGTGCTGGGAGGTATGACACAGAGGAAGTGGATGGGGAGAGATGTCAGCTAAGGTTAAGTAAGATTCTTGTTTTCCACCCTATCAGCTTAGTTTCAGCTCCCCCTCCCCAATAAGTAAAGGTTTAGAAAGTTGGCCTGGAAGAGAGTCAATCATTCACGGTGCTGATAGTTAATGGTTACTTTACGGAAAAGTTAATTATCAATAGTGAAGTGCCGTCAATACTCTAGAATCCTGCCAGCATTGCGAGCTGATTCAGCTCAACAGTGCTCACATGACATCTTCAGTTGGCCACTCCACATAGCTCCTGGTTGAGGAGGGCCTTTTGTGTTAGAAGAAAGAGCGTAGAGCAGGGGTTCTCAAATTTCATTGCGCCATGACCCCCTTCCAACAACAAATATTACTACACGACCCCAGGAGGAGGGACCGAGATCTGAGCCTGCCAGTGCCCACTGCCCCAGGCTGGGGGGGAAGGGGAGCAATGCCAAAGCCTGAGCCCCGCCCTCCCAAGTAGGGGGGCCAAAACCAAAGCCCAAGGGTTGTAACCTGAGCCCCAGCACCCAGGGCTGAAGTCCTCGGCTTCAGTCCTAGGCCCCAGCAAGTCTAACATCGGCCTTGGCAACCCCTTTAAAACAAGGTCATTACCCACTTTGGGGTCCCAACCCACAGATCAAGAACCACTTGTGTGGAGGCTGTGATGGGTTACCCACACACACACTCCGGGGTGCCACCTGATGTACTGGGGTCCCACTGAGCCTGCCTGTTCCATCAGCCTGGGCTCCCTCACCATGTCCTGCTAAGCCAGGCCCTCAAGCCTCCTCTAGCACATACCCAGGTAGGGACATGCCCAGCTGCAGAAAGACATAGACACTGAAATCAGCTCTGTATGGGAAGAATCAGCTTGGGGATTGCCCAGCACTCAAGTGCACACCCCCTCTGGGGTGCAAATCCAAAATTGTATTGTCTTGTGTTGCACAGAAAACTGTACGGTATAAGCTCATGAAATTCACTCCCTCCCTCAATGTGGAGGAAGATATGCACAGCTTTTTGCCCTCCACCCCCTGTTATGAATTCCCCAAACTGGGTTTTAGAATAAACAAAAGTTTATAAAAAGGTAGGTTTTAAGTGATTATAAGTGGTAGCAAACAGACCAAAGCAGATTACTGAGCAAATTAAACAAACATGCAAACTAAGCTCAATACATTAAAGCAGGCCTGCACAACATGCGGCCGGGGGCTGCATGTGGCCCAAGTGGGCTCACTGTGCGGCCCGCGGGGGGTGAGTAGGTAAGCTGGAGGGGTGGGGGGCTGAGGAGACAAGCGGGCGGGCAGTGGCGGGAGGGCAGGTGAGCCGGCGGTGGGGGAGGTGGGCTGAGTGGGTGAGCCGGGGCGGTGGGGGGATGAGGAGGCGAGCGGCGAGTCGGTGGCTGACCTGTTCTACTGATCTGGTCTGGCTCCCATCCACTCTCCAAGGGTTGCAGCTGTCTGGAGGTGCTACCTTCCACGCCTTCTTCATTCACACTTCGTTCATTCAACAGGGCAATTGATTACAAAGTGGGGGGAAGATCTTATTTTGCTTCTAGCAAAAAGACATTTTTCTTTTACCTTGATTATACTACCTTAGGGGCCAGCTATAACATATTACCAAGGTTCTTCTTCGAGTGCTTGCTCATATCCATTCCATTAGGTGTGCGCGCGCCGCGTGCACGATCGTCGGAAGATTTTCTACCCTAGCAACACCGGCGGGTCGGCTGTGGAGCCCCCTAGAGTGGCGCCTTCATGGCGCTGAATATATACCCCAGCCGACCCGGCGCCCCCTCAGTTCCTTCTTACCGCCCCTGACGGTCGTTGGAACTGTGGAGCGCGGCATAGCTGTCCTCCACTCTCCCTAGCTTTGTTCTTGTTCATAGTTGTAGTTATAGTTATAGTTATAGTTCTAAAGTTGTAGTTAAATAGTTAGTAGTTTCAAGTTGTTTTAGTTGTTATAATAGTCCAGGGGACTAAGGGGGTCGTCTCCCCCTTTCTCCCCCGGCCGCGGGCTCGGGCTCATGCCCAAAGCTCCCGGCTTCAAGCAGTGCGCCTCCTGCGCTAAACCTATGCCCACGAGCGACCCGCACGACTCCTGTCTGAAGTGCCTGGGAGAGTCCCATCAAACAGATAAGTGCAAGATCTGTAAGGCCTTCAGACCCAGGACCAAGAAGGAGCGGGACTTTCGGCTCCGGCAACTCTTGATGGAAGCGGCACTTAGTCCAGACGCTCCATCTACAAGTCAGGCCCCGGCACCCAGCGCCTCGGTGCGCAGTGCTCCGGCGGCACCGGCCACGACGACCACGCGAGTGGTGTCGGACAAGCCGCCCCGGCACCGGACCTCGTCGGCACCGCAAGCGCAGCAAGTGCCTCGACGCCGGTCATTATCCCCGGGGCATAAAAAAGCCCATAAGACGGGGACCTCCGCGCCGAAGACGCCGGCTCCCCCAGTGCCGGGGGTAGAGCCGCGTCCGCCGGTGGAGCACCGGAAACAGGTGCCTCCAGCACCGTCGACTCCGGCACCGAGGCCGTCGAGTCCGGTGCAGATAGCGTCTCCACCAAGGCCGGCGGTGATACAATGCCTCCCGTCGACTCCAGAGACCTTCACGGCGGCGAGAGACTTAATAGCTCTCACGGAGCCGGCACCGCCTCAACCACCGGCACCGACGGCACCGTTAACTCGCCCGGTCCAGTCGAGAGGGAAACCTGCACTAATCCGCCCTCCATCACAAGGGCTGGAACCTCGGCACCGATCCAGGTCCCGAAGCAGGTCCCCACGCCGCTCGCAGTCCCGGCACCGAATATCGCCTCGGCACCGGTCGTACTCGC
>NC_048309.1:18603912-18734157 GCF_013100865.1 Trachemys scripta elegans | reverse complement strand
AGCTCGGCTCTTAAACAGAGCCGAAGAGTCAGGGGAGGAGCAGAGCAGCCGCGGGAGGGGAAGTGCCCGGCCGGCATTTTCCCAGACATGTTCGGCTTTTTGGCAATTCCCCCCGGACGGGGGTTTGATTGCCGAAAAGCCGGACATGTCCGGGAAAAACCGGACGTATGGTAACCCTAGTATAGCTTATTCTCCTTCTAGTATGGGAATAGCTATGCTGTTGTAAAGCATGCTGATGCCAACAGAACTGTCTCCATGCTAGGGGGATTGTAGTGCTTTAACTCTTCCCAGATAGTTAGAGTGGTACAACTGTTGTGAGTAAACAAACCCTGACTCACTTTGCACTATTGTCATCTCTAAAACAAAGAATGACCTGAACTTGCTGAGTTTGGTTATAAGAACAAACATTTCCTCTAATAAACTTCCCATAGTTGACTACAAAACAAACTAGCTTAACTTCTGTTCTGCCCTTATTTTAAAGCATTTTAATTATTACAATGACAAGTGATTAAAAGAACAAATTACAGATTTGGGGCCAAATTATCCGCCTTGTGGGGGAGAACCTGCTAGATCGCTGGGGATTCCTTCTTTGCTAAATGGATTCCCACTCCTTGTTTTCATTTATGATTTTAATGTCTGTTTCTAGCTGCTGCTGCCCTGTGGCACAGTGCAACTTTTCATGAATAGTTCAGCAATGTAGAGCACATTCGAACTGGGTTATTGTTACCAACTGCAGTTTGAATTTTAAATGCTAAACAGCTCAAGAAATACGTATTTGTGGTTTGTATGCCTGGTGTTTTTATTATTTGGTTCTATAACTGGAATGCAGCCTCATTCACTTGAAATCCACAGGCCGAAAGAGAGAGAAGAATCAAACAGGGAAGTGGATTGGCCAAGACGTACAGCCTGATGATCACAAGAGAAGCACCTCAGGGAAGATCATAGCAAGGAGGACAAGAAATATGCTAGAGGGAAGAGGCGGCATGAGCTTTTCTTCCTTTGCAGGATCCTTCAGAACTAATGCTGTGTCTGCAAGTGGCCACAGACTTGTCACTATAGATATGACTCTTCCAGGTCCCCAAAGACCCATTCCATGAAAGACCACACAAAACCTTTAATTCATGGAGTTATGTGCTACAGCAGCTGCACAAAGAGGATATGATTTAAAGCCCATACGAGTGTTTCCAATGACTTCAGTGGGCTTTGGGTCAGGCTCAGAATATACATGGTTTACATGTATAGGACAAAAGTTGTTATTTACATAACTTCAGACTTCAAAGAAACATTTCAGGTTGCTTTTCAAAGGATTGTTTAAAACACATTTTCAATTATTCCCACTGCATATTGTATCAGTTCCTCATGGTTTAGTTTGAAAGGTTCGTGACATCCAGCTGACTGCAATGTTGATGCACCAGCCAAACATATTGATGTATTCTCACCTGCCTCTTTATGTAAACTAACCATAAAGATATTTTTTCCCCCACAGAGCCACACCTTCTTGCTATCTTAGGTATTTAATGTTTATTACCCTGCCAGAGAACAGGATCCTTCCAGGATATTTAAGAACAGGTTTGTTGGCAGTTCACATACCTGGACAATAGTTTGCTGAAAAGTCACTGAAAAGCCATTATTTCGATTTCACACAATGAAATAATTTAAGAAAAAGACTCAGAAGAAATTCAGGAATCCATCAGAAGAAATGCATGTGTTATAACTGCTCCCCAAAGAGAGAATCCAAACTCAAGGGAACCCTATCTTTATTCTTGCAGTGGCAGAGCCAGATTTTGCAAGCAAGGGGCCAATGGGTTGTTCGTCGTGGTACTATTTTCAATTATACCTGCTGGCTTTAGGTTTCGTTTTTTAAAACCATCCCCAGTCAGAAGACTCTCCTGGTGGTTCTCCAGTACTCAAATTAATTGACCATTTGGTCTCATTCGCCTCATCAGCTAGAGCTGTTCAGCTAATATCGAGTTGAGATAGTCTAAGCCTACAAATCTCGCAGAACTAGCAAACGTGTAGCTAGCTATTTATAAGTAGAGAGACTTATATGCACACAAGTAACATTTTAAATGCACCATAATCCAGTGGACTCAGTGGTGGATGTAGCCTCCCTATGCAATGGGTGCACTTCTCCACCATGTTCTCCTCACCTTACTGATGGGGCACCAAACACCTGCAGCAGCACTTTCTGTCCCAGCACCACAACCCTAATCCTGGCCTGGTGCACATGGGAGGCCCTGGGGGTGGGAGGGAGGGAGGGAGAGGGCTGGTGAGTGAACCCTATGATACTGGCAGACCAGGTGCCAGCTCATGCCAAGGCCCCTAGGCCTCAATTGTACACTGTACAGCTGGAATCAGTCTGGCTTACCTGTGTGTTAAAATAGGTATTAGCGTTATAAAAATGTGTTTTGTGTTTAGACTTTATGAAATGCTTGTAAATTGCTGAATGCATTAATCTCACTTACAAATATCTGTATTCCATGTTATAAGGTAATATGTAAGTGTTTTCTTTATAACTGTAAATTATCAGTCAGGAGAGAAGTATTACCAAGTGTGAAATACAGTTTGCCACAGGAGGTATGTAACAGCATCAGCACCTGCCACTCGTGCGTGCCCCCTTTTTTCTGGCCGAGAGTGCCTGCAAACAGTTCTTTTCACGGCGGGACACCCACCTCTTGCAGACGGCTCCCTTTTCTTTTTTGGTCTTACAGCAGGGTGGCATCTACCTCTCACGAGCAGTCCGCAGCCACTGGTACTCTCGGCTGGTCTTCAGCAGCTCAGCCCTCTGGCCGAGTCGCACATGCTGTCCTGCCTTCCAGGGTATAGATTCCCAAGTTCTTATCATGGCCCTGGTATGGGGCCATAGCTTTTAGGCTTCTTCGTAGAGGCACTGCCTTCTGCAGACACCCAGCCGGGGCCCATCTCAGTACCCCGGTCTGGTGACGTGAGGTTTTGTGCTCAGTCCCCAAGCCTCAGCCTGCCCACACTGACCTTTTGACGGCTCTGCTGCTATTCTATCCAGCCAGCCAGGCACAAGGTCTTTGGCAGCCTTCGCTGGGCTCAGTTCTGTCTGGTGAGCTCTCTGCGGTGAGCTATCTGCAGTCCTGCTGTTCGTCTAGCCAGCCAAGCACCCAGTCCTCCCTCATCGAGCTCCACACAGCAACTAAAGGCTCTGCTCTGCTGCTTGCCTTTTATCCAGTCCTTCTGGCCCCTTATTGATCGCTCCAGCAGCCCTTCTGATTGGCCACTCCTCCTCAGCCACTCTAGCCACTCCAGGCTGCCTGGAGGACTTCTTGCTGCTCTATTCTGGGACAAGGTGATACAGGGCCGTGAGGCCTCCAGCAGGGGGCCTCCGGACCTAGTCCACCCTGCCATAAGGTGTTATCTCCTGCCCAACAAAAGAAGGCCTATAGACACCAGACAAACATCAGAGGACAAAAGACTTTGTTGATTGCCCGCACACACCCCCCCCCATGAAGAGGAGACGTGCACGAGGACTTGTCCCATCAGCTTGAACTCTGGGGGAAGGGAATAAAAATCCCCGACAAGAAGAAACTGTATCTTTATGCTGCTAGGACTTCGAGGGGTAAGGATTACTAAACATAAGCAAAAGATCCCCATGCTTGGCCTGGGTTAGTCCTACAGGACATATAGAGCTTGCTTATTATAGACACTTCTACCACCTTTTGGAGTCTAAGACTGTAACTCATTTGTGTCTGTATTTTTACTTACTTTAACATTGTAAATATCTCTATTTCTTTTTCTTGGTTAATAAATCTTTAGATAATTTGTTATAGGGTGGGCTACAAGCATTGTCTTTGGTGAGAGATCTAAGGTACAATTGACCTGGGGTAAATGACTGGTGCTTTGGGACTGGAAGTAACCTGAATATTGTTGTAATTTTTGGCATAAGGGACCATCTATCGCAAAGGCAAGCTTGCCTAGGTGGCAAGATAGATTGGTGTAGCCAAGGGGACTGTCTGTGACTCCATGTTAAGGCTGTTGTAGTGCTTGAGCAGTTCACACTTGATGCTTGGTTGGTGAAATCTCAGTATAGAACTCACAACCAGTTTGGGGGTTGTGCTCTGGTTTGTAACAGTCTGCCCCGAGATTGGTACTCATGCTCTTGAGCCACTCCAGACAGCTTGACAAGACCAACCCTCGCTTACCCTGCAGTGGCGGCTCCTGGACTTGGCTCCCCACTCCAAGCCATTCAGGTTTGGCCTGGCCAGCCCTCCATCATGACGGATGGGTGCCGAAGCCAAATTTGAGAGAGTGGCATTGCAACATGGTGCACAGGGTCACAACACCAAGCAACCACGAGCACCATGTTACAATGACCAGAACAGGGAGCCAGCCCAACCCCACAGGACAGGAGCCACCACTGCCAAGTGAGTTTGGGGCAGGCTCACTCTCCAGCCCTGTGTGAAAATCCGTGTCATACACCTCCCTTTGTCAATTGCATAATATACTTGAAAAGGCCCTGCACATACACCTCAGGGCCACCTAACAGGGGCACTCCACCATCTCCCCTGTTAGCTCAACGACTGCATTCTGGATGGCAGAGTATACAGAGAAAATCACAGGACATCCACCAGCAGTACCCCATATTTTTCAGTGTGTTCCCAGAGTTCAGAATAGACATCACAATGGTCAATCAGTCTCACACACACAGCTTCAGGCTAAGGAGATACTTAATTAGCAATTGGAACAAAACAGTTTGGCTCTGAGGGCTATAAGAGCCAATCAGAATTTTACATCAGCCCCTTAACATACTTCTAGATTAATTAGAAAACCTTGGATCTTCTGCATTGTCATAGCATCATTTTACTCTCCTGATTACTTCCACACAGGATAACCCATTCTCAAGAGAATCCTAATTTCAAGAACAAAATCTCCCAGTGACTTGGGCTATGTGTATGCTGTGCGTACATTTCATACTGTAAAACTGTAGGATTTTCTGTCCTGCAGTGATTAAAGCTGATTGAAAATGCTCACAACTTATGGTCTGGCTTTTAAAGTGCATTACTTAATTTGCATGATTATTAGCATCACTGAAACAGTTGCTATGGTTACCAAATCCTTCAACTCTCATTCCTTAATCCCTTTGAAAAGCTGCTTCCTTGAATGTTGTTGATCTTATTGGTCATCTTCAGTGTTTGAAGCCATTCTTTACCTTTCATTAGGTCCCTGTGCAGTTGTGAGTTTATTCTGGATAAAAGAATTTGGAAGTGGTAGTTTTAAATATTTATTTTGCATTTGAAACTAAAGATGAATGGGAAGTGTATATTTAATCTGTAAAATGTGTGGATGACTTGAAACACTTTTAAAAATAGACTAGATCTGTGTCTTTGAGAGGGAACAAAAACAAGTCTTTGATCAAGCTCAAGTTTCAAACCAGATGGCCTACAACCTACTTTCCAAAATGTTGGCACATCCAGTGCTGAAAAGCTGTAGAATTTCCTATATTGCCAGTCTCAAGTGTACAAAAATGATAAATCTGGCCCCCAAAAGTCATGAGACTGGATTAAAAAATCATTAGATATTTTAAAATAGTAAATCTGAAGTTCTTTTTATTTTCCTTCTGTTTTTTGAGCCTTTAGGATTCACGATTTCAATATTTACTCCACAACCATAAAGGTTAAAAACTTCCTTTTAAGAAAGAGAAAGCTGAGATTCTTTCTAGTCACATGAGTCCAGGAACCGATGACTTTAAAGGGGGGAAATTGTAAACCCCGCAGTTAAATCATGAGATTTGGCAGTACTGGATTCCTCGGGAGCAGAGACTTAATGTATTTTTTCCTGAAAAAGAGCTGGGTACCATCATGGTTTTCTGAATAAAAAGGTTGCTTTTTAAATATTTATCTAGAATTCCCTGTTAAGGTAAATAATGCCTGAGATTATGAACATTGAAATAATCTTTACAATCAAATGTATTTTTCATTAGTTATCCAACTTGTTTGCTTTTGTAGTCCTCTCATTTTGGGGGGGATGAAACTTGGCTAGTTAGTTTCACTTTTTATAGTTACTTTCATGTTCTGGCTCTCATGCACAAGCCTAATACTCTATGGTTTGAGTTTATAGCACTGAGGGGAAGTGTTTTCATTGGATTAAAATAATCATGAAAACACATATTAGATTTTGTAAAACCCCATGTTTAAAGATTGGGTTTATTTGTTTTGGTTTTGGATGTGTGAGTTTAGGCCCTGATTCAAGGAACCAGTGGCTTATGTAACATTGTCTTCACTACATTCACTTTATGTATATGCTTAAGTGCTTTGCTGAGTAGAGATGAATTTAAACTTATGCTTAAAGCTAAACACTACTGAAGTACTTTGCCTAATGGGGCCTTGACATTGACAGTCCTTGACATTGAAATCTTCCTTATCTCTGTCCTGATGGATTGTTTTTTGTAATATACACCTCTACCCCGATATAACGCAACCCGATATAACACGAATTCTGATATAATGCAGTAAAGCAGTGCTCCGGGGGGCCGGGGCTGCGCACTCCGGCGGATCAAAGCAAGTTCGATATAATGCGGTAAGATTTTTTGGCTCCCAAGGACAGCGTTATATCGAGGTAGAGGTGCACACCCCTTTCCAGCCCAAAGCAGGACCAAAGAACCATCAGTTGCCAATCTCTTCTGGTTATTCCACTTGCACTGGTTACTTGCATTGGTTTTAAAGCAATCCTCTAGAAGCAAAGACTTCCTGCCAGAGCTATCCAGACCCCCTGCAATCAGCAATGAAGCATTTCACATGCACTGCTAAAATGATATATAGCATATACTATATTTAGGGCTGAGGTTTGGTGTAGATCTGTAATTCCAGCAGAAAGTCTTACTTTGGCCCTGGATCCATGCATTTAGAACAATTAGAAATGCACCAATAAAAACTGAGCTTCAGAACCTGAGCATTTAAGTCAGGGGTCATGATACATTCAGCAGGAGCACTAGAAAACTTGCATGGTCAGGTGTTATTAACTCGTAGGGTTTATTTCTCATCTATCAGTTCTATAACATCACCAGCGTACTAGGGCCTTTACAGAGGGCTGTGAAGAAATGATCCAGGTCCCAAGGACCTTATAAATACAATCCCAGAGGTAGAGGAACAGTGAGGATGTGCCATGCGCTTTGCAAGGGTTTGTGGTTTTGTTTGTGATGAGGGACAGTTTAAATCTCCTTCATAATATTCATAATGGCCACAGCCTGATTCCACTGCGCCCCACACACCCAGAGACACCCCCCACCCCCGCCCCGTTATTCTTAGGGAACAAGGGAGGGCCGGGTTCATGCATGAGATTTAAGCTGCCTCCTTGGAACTCACTTTGCAGAAATCCTTCATCGCAAAAGGAAGAGGATCAACAATAATTCCCTGCAACGGAGTCGGAGTGTGTGTTCAGCGCTGGAGGAGACAGGGCATACCCCATTACAGGGGAGGGGGAGGTACAGAGCGAGCTCTTGGGAGCTCTGCACAGCCACCAAGCCCTTGGCGAGGCAGCTGTCCCCGGGCCGGGGAACCAGGACTACAACCCCCAGGCTCCGCCGTCCCAGCTGCACTAGGCAGGGCTGTAGCAACGTGGCGCTGTGCAGCAGCACCCCCTGGTTCATCGCCGCCGGGCGCTAGGGGGGCTGGCGGGGAAGGGAAAGTTTCTGGGGCGGGTTTCTGGAGGGTTTCGAGCCGGGTCGTGGCAGGCAAGGCGTGCCCAAGCGTGGGGCACCCAGCCAGAGCGGGGGGCACCCCGCCCCCAGTCCCGCCCCAGGAGAGAAGAGCGCAGGACTTTAGCGTCTGGCTGCCCGGGGATCCTGAATGTGGATCCCCGGTCCAGGGTCTGGGAGCCCCGCTCCTCTCCGGGTCTGGCTCAGGGCCCCCCTGCTCAGGGCTGCTGCTGCAGCGGGAGCGGATCCCCCCCAGGCACAGATGATCCGAGGGACCTGAATCAGTCGGTTTGGGGTTGACTGCCCACTCCCTGCTGGATTGTCCCGGGCTGTTTGGAAACAAACTTGAGCCGAACTCCCCGGCCTCTCGCATCGCCATGGGTAAGTGCCATGCCCGCCCGGCGAGGGGCTGGGGGCGCAGCGGGGGTTGCGGGGCTGGCTGGCTCCAGACGGAATCCAGGGGGCCGGGCTGGGGGTTGCTTTGTCACTCGCCTGTGCTGGTGATCCCGCTTTGCTGCTGCTTCTCTCCCAGCCCCAGTGACCTCCCCCCACCCGGATTTCACAGCCCGCCCGGGGGAGGGGAATGGGTTAAGCCTTTAAGGAATGGTGCTTCCTGGCAGGATCTGTGGGGGTGGAGGAGAGATGGATCCGCCAGGGAGTTTTGGTGCTGTGAAGGAGGCTGGGTTGAATTCACACATACACAGCCCGGAGGAGGGATTCCTGCTACCTAATCCATAACAGGGGCAGTGAGGGCAGCTTCCCCCCCTCTCCGAGCTGGAGGGTTCAGATTCCGTGGCCCTCTCAGCCCTTGGGCTCTCTACTGAGGCTGCCACCGGTTGGAGCTGGTGGTTTTTGTAAGATGGAAACCTTTCAAGTCCATGTCCCAGAGTTCATGGGATATCAGGCTTGATGTTAAGTGAACTGTTACGGATTACTCCAAATTCTTCCTTCATTACAACATTACCACTGATTTCCTAGAGTCCTCTCCTTTCCTTCTGGTATAGTAGCCGAGAACCGCTGTCATTCATTCTCCGCTGGCTAATTTAGATTTCAGTTAATCCTCATACCACCCTCACAGCCAACTCTAGCACACCGGTCTCCGTTTTCACTAGAGGCTAGTGATTTTGGGTGTTGCTAGTTTTGGGTGCCAACTTCACACACCTTAAAAGGGCTTGATTTTTTTCAGAGGGTGGGTGCTCAGCACTTTTTGAAAATCAAGCTCTTGTGGGTGTATCTGGGCACACCCAAAAACAGAGACATCCAAAATCATTAGCCCCCTTTGAATATAGAAGTCACATTTTGTTTTGTATTGGCAAGTTTCAGACCACTTTTAAGGCTCTGTAGAGCCAGAACTCTATAGTCAGGCATGAGCATGTGGGGTGCTGTATCCCATGGGGTTGAATTGTAGCTGTCTTTTTATTATTGCTAACTGCTTGTGGACAGGAAGCACCAGACCAGAAGTCTTATGAAAACATAGCTAACAGAAAGGATCCGAAAAACACGATGACATTTTCACACACAGAAAAAGTTGAAATTTTCAAACTGATTTTTGACAAAATTTTGAATTTTGAAATCTTTTTACCAAATCTCGTAGCAAACTTTATAGGCCAACTCTATGCCCCAGCCCATTAATGCCACTCTGGTGATATGACAGGGAGGAAACAGCTCCTGGGGAACTCCCAGTGAAAGATAATTCCCCAGCCATTGAACCAAGCAGCTGGGACACTCTCTGCCAGCCCTCAATGTGCATGGAGCATGGCCAGTATTTGGGGCACTGGCATCTCACACTGTGACCTAGCACACCCATAGAGGGGCTTTGCAGCCAGAGAATCAGTTAAAGCTGCTCAGAGGCGCTGATTTTTGCCAGAAGCCACTGCTTGCCCTTAGAATACAAGGAGCACAAAAGGTGGCTTAAAGCCAACTTTGTCCCCAGCCCCATTTCCTGGGCTGAGTGGAGGAACAGAACAACTGAGAAATAGAACCAGTTATTAAACTTTTTGTTAAAGGAAGTTGCATTGATGAGAGTGTTGGCACTGGTCTTATGCAAATAATGTCTTTAGTGGTACAAAAGTCAGTTTCTCTGAATTCTGGCACCACCAACTACTATTCTAGACCTGAGCCGAGTGCACACTTGACAGAGAGGCATCGGTGAGACCCACCAAACTTTTTCCCCTTGTGACATTAAGTAAAGATTCAAGAGAAGAATGCAAATGTGAAAGCCAAGTGCAGGGACACATGTGACTGAGCCCCCATGACAGCATTGGAATTGACTGAATAGCAAACTGGATTTAAATCAAAGGTCATAAATCATTAGTGCCCAAAAGATAATGAGGAGTACAGTAGAATGGCCCTGTTCTTATTGAGCAAATATTGTTTCTAATTATCTATATTACATGTGTGCAAGAAGTGATTAAGTGTAGGTAACTGCATGGAGGGTGGTTTTTGGCATGTGTCATGAGTGACATAATGAATACAAATGGCGCGACAAAACGCAACAGAATAAATACAAATGTAAATATAGCCTTTACTGAGAAATAACCTTTACTGCATACTGTAATTAGAAGCTAAATATAGACACTTCCTGTAAAGCACAGACTGCAAAACATCTTATAAAGCTCTAGTTGAGGAAACTTTTCCATATTTCAGTGGGTGTTTCCATAATTTTTTTCCAATAGTCTATTTAAAATAACAGTATTTTAAATTAAAGCAAAACTAGTAACAAAGCATCAGTGTCACATGCTGGAAAACAGCATATTACAGAACAAACTCATGCCTGCAGCTCAACATTTAGGAGAAATAGGTCATTTGGAGTGGTGAACAATATCTGTACGATTATCATTGGTGTTGCCCAAATACCCCAATCAGGTTTCGGGCCCCATTGTGCTAGATATTGTACAAACACAGATGAAGTGACAGTCCCTTGCCCAGAGAACTTAAGGATTTTGTCACAAAGAAATATGCAGAGCCCAAGCCTGGCCAGGAGAAGTAATTCTCTATTACAAGCCAATATTTTTTAACACCACTGCCCAGTTCACCCTTATTTTCCACTTATCAGGTTCTCTCACAATAGTTTTTTCCCTTTCTAGTGCCTCCCATCAAGGCTCTCAAAGCACTTTACAAATACTAATTAAGTCCCACAAACACCTCTTTCAGGTAGGTAGCTCTGTATTATTATCCCTATTGTACAAAAATGGAAAAATGAGGCACAGAAAGGTTAAGTGACTTGACCAAGGTCATGTGTCACATCAGAGATACAGGCAGAAATAGAATGAAGGGGTTCTAATTTCTGCTACCATTGGAGAACACTCCTGCCCTAATTTAACTCTTAATCGGCTATATTAAAGGCTTGGTATCCTGTGTGGGGCATTAGACCTAAATGATGAGACTGAGGCCCTAGGATTTTGTGGCAGGGACCTAGGGATTATATGGCATGGCCAAGCACTCTACTCCTAACTGCCCACCACTAGTCTAGTCCAAACCAGTTAGTATTCTTTGTGTATCTGATTTATTCTGATATTAAATTCAGGGCTTGTCTAGATACAGAAGTTGCACCAGTTGAATTTAAATCTGGTTAGTTAAACCGGTGCAACTTTTGTGTACGATCTCTCTTATATTGTCTTCATGCTGGTTTTATTGGTTTAACTTGTTCCTGTACATTTACCCACGCAGGTGAAACTGATATAAACCCAGTTTAAACCGACATAAGAGAGTACATGTATAAAGTCATATCAGTTTAATTAAATCAGTGTAAAATCATGCCTTTAATTAAAATGGTGCAACTTTGTGGGTAGACCACATGAGAGAGAGTCTGCTTTCACTGAAGTCAGTGGGAAAGCTCCCAGTCAGGCCAGGATTTTACCCCAGGCCTCAGTTTATTTTGTGCTGCCCACTGTTTTATTTTCAGTATGGTTCGACTGCCTGTACTGACCATACCTACCAGTCTGGTAGAAATTTTCAGGGCAGAGCTGGAGGCTTTCAGCATCCAGGAAAGTGTGGGGAGTGGCTTTGGTTTTTGGTTCCCACGGAACAGCTGAGGCCTTTGGTAGGGGGATAGGATGCACTTCCTCTTAGCCTCCCCCTTTTGGTCAGAGGTAGAGGTGGTTTTAAATCGGGGGTAAGAGGGATTGAGCCACCACCCCAGCAACACCTTGACAGCAAGTAGCTGTATGCCCCTACAGGCACTCCCAACATCTTCCATTGCATTCAGCAATGAAAAACAAGCTCTATGTTCCTGCTAAAATACTCAGCAGTGAAAGAGTTAATGCTGAAGTTTAAATCGTCCTCAGACTTAAATTAAGGTGACTGGAGCATTTCACACCTCTCAGAGCACACACCACCAAACTGGTTTTGCATTCCCTTTGGCTTTCTTGTAGTGATAAGGGCTAGAGACTTCTTTTTAGCTAATGAGATTCTGGAGCATAACTGTGCTGCAATTTCAAAATAATCCACACTCATGCAGCAATTTACCTGCACACACATAATCATGCAATGCACAGGGGCCTGGCTATATGATACCACTTATCTGGTGAGGAGACATTAAAGGGAAGTCCTTGAGATCTCTGCCTCTGTTATTAGCATTAGTAAAGGGACTTAAAAATGGAGATGGTCAGAGGAAAGAAAGGGGACACAAAATCGATTAGTTTAATATTTTCTACTCCTATTACCTCAGCGAGTCCTGTCTCCCTGCCCAGGCTCAGATGGAGGGCCAGAGACACAACATGAGGGAAACAAGTGAAATAATGGTGCAGGAAGCTGTAAATAAAGGCAATCAATTGTGTTAGCATAACACTGTCTAGAACCTCAGTATCCTGACCTAGAATTTCTGATGGAAATAATTTACCACACTAAAAGTCAGATACAGTAAAGTCAGATCTTGGAATGGGGAAGTTTGGATCTAAAATATTGGACGTCCCTTGTAATGAAAATATGATCGTAGGATAAGGAGGAAGGATCTTCTTAGGAAGTCAGAGTTTATGCTGGACTTTAGGGGAATGGAATACATTTTCCCCAGGGAGGCCTGACCATTGCAGAGATTTAAGGAGGGATTAGGTAAGACGTTAGAGGGAATGCGGTAATGAGCAGCAAAGGGTTCACAGGATGGCTCAAGTGGTCCTTTCTGGCTCTCTGGTGTGAGAGTTAACAGGCAGGGGTGTCAGTATTCAGCACATAGAGACAGTAACTTGCTCCTCTGATGATTTATTTGTGAAATTCCTAGGTGGTGAAAAGAACCCGCACAGATGCTTCTAAGTTACAAACTGAGGACTAGAGCATCAGAATGGTAACACAACCCACAGAAAAGTACAGAAAGGAGAAAACTACATCCCCTGGCTGGGAAGTTGTTGAACATACAGAATAGTTTGGACAGTCTAAGGGGGAATTACCCTGGCTTCTCCACTATAAATCACTGACTTCCAGTTACATCTAAGTCTTAACTGTGTTCACATTCACACACCAGGCCCTCATTTTCAGAACTGTGAGCACAAATATGTGCGCCCCTTTCCATGACTAAACTGCAGGCACAGTTGTGACGACTGAATGCACACGCATTGTAATTCCATAAATACATACCCAGAATGATGCTTGGTTGTTTATAGGCATGATTACCACAATTGTACACCCAATTGTTGTAATTGTTTGTGTAGCTTAGGTGCGCAAATGTGCATGCTGAAAACCTGGGCCTCCTTTTATCAGAACAGCTTTTTCCATTTTGTGTAACTAGATAGTTTTCATTATAAAGCCAGCAGAGTGAATCTTTGAAATCCCACTGTTCTTTGCTTGCTTTCCAGGTCGTGCATTGCTGGTCCTCCTGTTGCCTGCAACAGTCTCTCTCCTGGGCGGGTTAATGTTCGGATATGAGCTGGGGATTATCTCTGGTGCCTTACTGCAACTGCAGATGGACTTCCACCTCAGCTGCTTTGAACAGGAAATCCTTGTGAGTTCCCTGCTCATTGGGGCTCTCCTTGCCTCTTTGGTTGGTGGGATCCTCATTGACCGTCACGGAAGGAGGAGGGCGATACTGGTCAGCAACCTAATCTTGTTGTGTGGCAGCCTCATTCTAACATTGGCAGGGTCACTTATTTGGCTGGTATTTGGACGTATGACTGTAGGGTTTGCAATCTCTGTGTCGTCCATGGCATGCTGCATCTATGTCTCCGAAATGGTGGCTGCTCATCAGCGAGGGCTGCTGGTGTCTCTCTATGAAGCTGGCATCACCGTGGGCATCTTACTTTCATATGCGCTGAACTACATCTTCTCAGACATGACTGAGGGATGGAGATACATGTTTGGATTGGCTCTTGCACCGACTGTCATACAGTTTCTCAGTATCCTGCTCCTCCCGACTAAGCCTGTTGTATTAAACCTATGGGACTGTGACTCTCATAAGGGCCTCATTCAACTGCAGAACCATGAAGATGGAGAGGAAGCAAAGCCAGAGCCATGTAAGGAGAAGCATTATTCCTTTCTTGACCTTTTCAGGTCTAGAGACAACATGAAAAGCAGGACTCTGGTTGGCCTGGGTTTGGTGCTCTTTCAGCAGTTCACCGGGCAACCTAATGTCCTGTGCTATGCTTCCAAAATCTTCCGCTCCGTGGGATTTCAGAATGATTCATCTGCTGTCCTGGCTTCTGTGGGGCTCGGGGTGATGAAGGTGATTGCAACATTAGTTGCAATGGTTTTTGCAGATAAGGCCGGCAGAAGGGTATTATTGATTGCTGGGTGTGTGGTGATGTCTGTCTCCGTCACTGCTATTGGCCTCACCAGCTGGACTGTTCCATTGGATAAGGCCAGAGACTGTAAGACTGCCACAGAGCCCAATGCTTCGTACACCATAGCACAACATCCCATGCAGCCAGTATCCTCCCAACCAGCTGCGTTGTACATCCCACGGACTTCAGCTGCTGGTGAAAGTGCTGGTTTTGCTCTTACCAGACCAGAGGGTCTTACAAAAGACTTTGGCAACACTAGAAACAGAGAGATTATTACAGAGTCTTCCCGCACTCAGAAAATGGACCTGCCAAATCAGTCCAATAAAGAGATGGTGCAAAACACAAGTTCTCCTTTCAGTGATACTCCCAATAGGGAACATATGGTTTTAAATTGGATTACTTTGCTGAGCATGATGGCCTTTGTGAGCGCGTTCTCAATTGGATTTGGACCAAGTAAGTATGGAGTTTATACATGCTCTGTCTGCCATAACCCATAGTATAAAACCATGACTGAGCTTCACACTCTGGAAACATTTGCTATACACCTGCTTTACAAGGCAGCTGAGGGTCCTGCAACTGAAAAAATATCCCACACTCATGCCTACCTGAATGAATTCATACCGCTCCAGCCCTGCAGACTGGAGGTCTGGTACAGCATCAGTGTAAAGTTCCCATACATATTACCTCTGAGTTATTTTTTTTTATAGCTTTTTCTGTGGTGTTCGTCGCTGTAGAAACTGGGCATCTCACAAACATTGAGCTGACCTTCACAACGCCCCTGGGAGGCAGGGGGAAATTATTAACCCCATTTTACAGATGGTAAACTGAGGCACATAGGGACTAAGTGACTTGCCAACGGTCATACATGAGGTCAGTGACAGAGCTGAGAGTAGACTCCATATATCCTGAGTCTTAGTCCAGTGCAGCCTTCCCTTCTTCCTTACTCTAGCTGGCAGGTCCATCTCTAGGCTTTAAAATATATTTGGAAAACTCACAGCACATAATAAGAGAAGGAAGCATTGGTTTGAAGCTACATCTGGAATTTCATGTGTTTTTTAAATAGTTACTGTTCACTGTCCAAAAGGCCAGTATACATCAGTGCCTCACAGCACAATTTTTGGTCCCTGGGTCTGCATGGCCCTATCGACCTTCTGCATCTCTTCTGAGAGTCATTACTGCCAACTGGGGTGTAGACACCCATCCACTAGGAACTGAAGTGAGATTATCAACTCATTTCACTGGTGTTACCAGTCACTTGCCACCTGGCAATGGCTTTTAGTCATAACTCGCCTGGACCATATTTGATAGGTAATCCGCAGTTGAAAGCACACCTAACCTATCCTCATTCCAGCTTCCTTTTATTTTAGGCAATGAAAGCTGTATTATACTTGCCTAAATAGATATTTTGAATCATTTAAAAATTGAATAATTTTTGCTTTTTATTTATTGTTATTTATAGTTACCCCTTTGAAAGTATCCCACTAACGTCTGCTCCTTGACTGAACACCCTGATTTGTTACTGCGGATCTGCTTGTGAGTGCTAGCATGCTGGCATTTATTTATTCTGTTTTCAGTAATACTGAAGTTTTTATTGGGGGGAAAAGGAAACCACATCTAATGAAGTTAAAAAGATCTAAGTAAAAAGACAGTAGGTCCATGGTAGGCCTCATAAACTTGACAGCATCCCTTTAAGTTGTTTTATGCCATCATATACAGTTTCACAAAATACTGAATTACTTCTGGAACATACCTAGATTATATACTGAAATGTCCTGCACTCGGTGACAGGTAGTGTGGTCCCTTGGAGATTAGGAGAACTGAATTATATTCCCAGCTCTGCCACATACTTACTGTGCAACCTTGGGTAAGTTAGTTAACCTCTCGGTGCCTCAGTTTCCCCATCTGCAAATCTGAGCTAATACTACTTATCCACCTGTGTAAAGCACTGAGCTCCATGGCCAAAAAGCACAGTGTAGTGGCCCAGTACTTATTATTATTTTATAATGAAATGCATGTAATAGAAACAGCTGCCTAGAATCCTGTAAAATAGACATACGACTGGGTAAGTGTTAGGTGTGATGCTCCAAGACTGAGCTGCATACGTCCCACCAAGTCTAAAGGGAGCAGCCATCCCTTCTCATCTTTCTGGAAATGGCCTCCCTGCGCATGAGAGACACCCTCACTGTGTGTACTGTTCCCATCTCTACAAGGGGTGTCTCTGATTTTAGACAAAATGTAGCTCTGTCTCCTGCCTTTATCCTGCTGTTTAGAACTGAGCCTGTTTATGTCCCAAATGTAGCTTCAGGTAACTGGGTTTTTAGGAGCTTTTCTGCAGATTCCTCCTGGGTCCCTCTCCCTGGGCCTTTGCGTGTAGTTTGTCTCTGTATTTGTATTTTCTTCCTCCACAAAATAGTAAAGGTGGGATTTTAAAAAACTCTCAGCCTTGGCACTCTCCTGTTGAAGTCAGATGAAGCTTTAACATTGAATTCAGTGGGTGCAGAGATAGGCCAGTGCTCAGCCCCTGGTAAAATCCAGCCTTAAAACTTTCCCACACCCTTTCACACTAAAGTTGCCTAAAGATGCTGTTGTCTCTCCTTCTTTCCTCTCTGCAGTGACATGGCTGGTCCTCAGTGAGATCTATCCTGCTGGAATAAGAGGAAGGGCCTTTTCCTTCTGCAACAGCTTTAACTGGGCTGCTAATTTACTGATCAGCCTCTCATTCCTTGATCTCATTGGTATGTATAGTCCTCATTTCCTGTTTGCCTTTCTAAATGCAGTCCAACCACCCTTCAGTTCTCTACTGTCAGGCTACTAGAATCAGCGAGGCTGCCAATGTCCCTACTGGCCACAGGATGCTGTGTGGGGATTGGGTATCATTTCGGGCTACTAGTGGTTAGGTACTAGAATGGACACAACCCATGTGTGAATAGGGTTACCATTCGTCCGGATTTACCCGGACATGTCCTCCTTTTGTGTGCTAAAAGTAGCGTCCGGGGGGAATTTGTAAAGCACTCACAATGTCCGGGATTTCCCCCTCCCCCGGCAGAGCGAGCGGCTGGGAGGGCTGCAGGAAAGTCCCGGGCTGGACTCCGGAGCAGCTTCCTCCTCCCACCCCCCCCTCCCTGCATTCTGAGCCGGCCGGCAGCGCCTCCTCCTGCAGCCCGCTCCGGCAACCCTGTGCAGGGCCAGGGACCAGGTTTTGTGTTGTGCAGGGGAGCTCAGCCATGTGTCCGGCTGGCACAGAGCCCAACACCCTGTTCTGAGCAGCAGGGTAAGGGGGGGCAGGAGAAGGGACAGGGAGGTTCTGAAGGGGGCAGTCAAGAAACGGGGGGGGGCTTTTGGAGGGGAGTGGAGAAAGTTTTGGGCAGTCAGGGTACAGGTAGGGGGTAGGGTCCTGGGGGGCAGTTGGGGGGGGTCTTAGGAGGGGGCAGTTAGGGGACAAGGAACAGGGAGTCTTAGGTAGGGGGTGGGGTTCTGGAGGGCAGTTAGGAGCAGGGGTCCCAGGAGGGGGCAGTCAGGGGACAAGGAACGGGGGGTAGGGGGCTGGGAGTTCTGGGGGGGAGCTGTCAGGGGGCAGGAGTGGGGAGAGGGATCGGAGCAGTCAGGGGACAGGGAGCAGAGGGGTTTAGATGGGTTGGGAGTTCTGGGGGGGGCTGTCAGGGGGTGGGGAGTGGTTGGATGGGGCGTGGGAGTCCCAGGGGTCTGTCTGGGGGTGGGGGTGTGGATAAGGGTTGGGGCAGTCAGGGGACAAGAGGCAAGGAGGCTTAGATAGGGAGTGGAGTCCCGGGGGGCAGTTAGGGGCAGGGGTCCCAGGAGGGGGCAGTCAGGGGACAAGGAACGGGGGGAGGGTTGGGGGTTCTGGGGGGGCGGGAAGTGGGAGGGGCAGGGGCGGGGCTAGGGCGGGGCTCCTCCCGTCCTCTTTTTTGCTTGTTGAAATATGGTAACCCTATGTGTGAAGAACTCACTCTGTGTGTAACTCTGTAGTCAAGCCTTGAACTGGGACCCTCCTATACTACCAGGTGAGACAAAAGGGCACCATTCCTTGGCCACTCTGATAGGAGCCAGGCTGATTTTATCTCTGCTAGAAGTGGCTCCCTGCAGCTTCTGTGTCATCCATGGTGATAAAAACACCATAGCTTTTCCTTAATTCTTTCACATTCGGTTATTTTGTGATGTGGGCAATGGAAATGTTGTACTGGCCGAGTGCAGCGAATCTGAATCAGTCTGGAAAGCACCAAGCTTGCAACTTTTGGAACCCCTTGCTCTTCAACTTTTCTTGCCAGCAGCACTGTCTGATGCACCAGTCTGAGAAAATCATCAGGTACTGCCTGGCCTCTGGAGCCGGGGTTAATCCCTGCTCCTTACACAGCTCTGGCAGGCAGAGACTGGGATGTCAGTACTTCAGAGTTCTGGAGTTGGGAGCTGTCTTTCTCATAGGCTGATTCACAATCCGGGCCTTGTGTGTTTCTCTGCTATGTTTTACAGGCTTCTCTAAGTACAATGGCCCCACAGAACACAACTGATGTTTGGTCAAGATACCAACTTGCTTCATATGCCAAAGGACATTCAGTGCAAATGGTGTTATCTCTTGCTAACCCTTCACTCTTTCGAACTTGTTTCTGTAGATGCCATAGGCTTGTCCTGGATGTTTCTTCTCTATGGAGTAGTGGGAGTGGCAGCTGTTATATTTATTTATCTTTTTGTTCCGGAAACGAAAGGACAGTCTCTAGAGGAGATAGACCAGCAGTTCTCAAGGAAACGGTACGTATGCTGTGATGCTGGCTCTTTTCCAGGTCAAAGGGTCCTACCCTATGACTTTAGCAGGGGGTCTTTGTAAAGTACACAAAGGATCAGGGCCCCAGTTATTCATCCGAAAAACAACTGATCTGTGTTACTAAGGGCATGTCTACACTACAGAATTATGTTGACCTAAGTTATGTCATCATACAGCCGCCTCAGTAGTTAAATCACTTTTGCATGTCCACACTATGCTCCTTGTGTTGGAAGTGCATGTCCTCACTGGGAGCGCTTGCGCCAATTTAACTGTCAGTGTGGGGCATTATGGGATGGTTTCTGAAAGCCATTAACAGTAGATATAAGCTACACAGTGTCTACACTGACACTGCATCAACCTAACTACATCGTGAAGGTATAGTTATTAAGTCAGCGTAGCAGGGCAGTTACGCCGGTGGGAGCAAACTTTTTGTGTAGCCACTTCCATAGTTAGGTCGACGCAAGGCAGCTTACATAGGCCAGGCCTCAATTCAGAATAAGATCATCCACACAGATGTTTAATGCAGTTTAACCAATCCAATTTAAATTCACACCTCCAATTAGTTTGGATTAATTTTCCTGAGTATTCCTGTATAGTCAGGTCCTTAGATTGATAACTAGTCAGCAAAATGTCTGTGAATGAATCACTAAAAAGCTGAATCATCTCATCAGTGGCGAGGAAGATGGATTTGTGCCATTTATTTATTTATACTTGATTCATTCCGGAGAATGAGTCTAGACTGGACAGTTTCACATTCTTATTCTCAGACACTATTACAGTTGCGACAGGTCAGGGCTGAAGTGCATTAACAGACCCGGGGGTAATTGGGGAGAAAATTGCAGGGGTTGCTGCATGTCAGCACGGAGGTGCACTCTTAGCCATGCTATGTGGGGAGCCCAGGATTGGACTAGGGAGCATCACAGATCAGAATTGAAGGGCATTGCAGGAGATGCAGAGGAAGGACTTTAGCTTGCCATTTACACCCTCCTTATAAATTAGTAGAGTCATGGATTTTTAAGGCCAGAAGGGACCATCTAGTCTGTCCTCCAGTATAACACAGGCCATAGCTTTTCACCCAGTACTTCCTGCATCGAGCCCATAACTTCTGGTTGAGTTAGAGCATGTCTTGTAGGAAGATGCCAAGGAGGGATTCTGTGCCCACCATGAGGTGAGAGGGGAAGAAAAGTAAACACTAAAACACTGATAACAGCAGCTGCTCCTAGCTGACCTTAGTCATTGTCCGGCAGGTTGTTGAAAGGAAACACGTTCAGGCGAAGATTTGGAAGAAGGGGAAACTTTGCACATGCTCAGTACCAAAGGGTGGAGCACTCCAGCGCATCCTGAAACAAACCATCTGTAGCGAGTGTCACTGTCAGGAAACAAATAGGGTCTGTGACAACAAGAGATTTATTCTGGATATCTTCAACATAAGGCAGTCACTGGCTCGAAGGAAAAGCCCTGGCACAATAAGCCAGCGCGCTGAACTCATTACAGTGCCTTGAATCTTGAGACACGGATGTTAGCGAGACTGTAGATTGTGTCTCTATATATATGTGCTGTATGTATAGACAATAGCATTCTGGACTCTGAAGAGGGACCCTCTCATTGCTTTGGTATCTTTTATTATTTCAGAGGTTGGAACCTCCCACTGTTTGTTGAATTTATGTTTTTTTGTATTTGAGAAATAAAGCACAACTTCTGCCAAGAAGTCCGGATTCTGTCTCTCTGCACTATCTGTGTGCAGAATATTTATTGTCCTGGTTAGGAGACCTGCTTGCTTCATTACTGATGCACAGGCTGTTCCATGAGCATGTCAAAGATTTAGCAGTTTGTATTATATATTCTTAGTTTTTTAACTTTTGAGCAGTGCCATAGAGTCTGTCAGGTAATAATCTAAATAATTGCCCTGACTGAACAGAGAGAACTATGCAGCCAATGCTAGTCCACAGGACTATGGGGCAATATTTTCCAAAACATAGGGGCCAAATGTTCTAAGTAGCCCTCCTCCTAACTGATTCCACAAGATTTTCACCTACAGAAATGGGTATTTGTTTGCACACATCCTGGGTGTGGTGTTCTGTCCCGTCTAGTGGCACCGAGACCACTTAGAGAGAGAGTTAAATGAGTCTGCTCTACAGCCTTAGCTCACAGCCAGTCGGCTTTTAGCTCATGTGGTGGAGGTTCACGCACTAAACTCCAGAGGTCCCTGGTTCGATCCCACCCGCCGACGACCGGGGTCTGTCAGCGTTACACACATGTCCCCATTTTGCACACACAGAGGCTCTTTTGCATGCACGGACATGGGTTTTGCTTGCACAAAGGGTTGTGGGTGTGCAGTTTTCAGGCACTTTTTTGAAAATTTGGCCCCAAATTCTTTTTTGGCTTGTTCATTTTATGCATAATTTTCTAAAATGAGCCCTTCTCAAATAGTCTCCTAAGCACATGTGTGTCATTCAAAACGACACCATTAATTGATACCACAATCACCTCCTCAGGCAAAAGCCTGTGACTTGGGCTCTGTTGGAGCAATGCAGGAAGCAAGTCCCAAGTTTCAGTGCTGAAAATGAAAACCACTAGGCAGCTCCATAGTGACTAAAGTATTGTTTGGCAGCCTGTATGAAATGAGTTCGCTGGGTCTCAGTGCAGCTGCCAGTGAGAGGTGGCCACAACAGCAAAACTGCCAGTGCAGTTGCTGCTCCTCTCCGGAGAGAGGGGAAGGGTCACAGTAAATAACCTCCTCTCCTACCTCTAGCTGGAATTCCTTCACTGACTGTACCATTCCCCTTCCCCAAGTGACCTCCCTTGTCAACAGGAACGCTTCATTATTTCTGACTTTCACATCCTCTTTTCATCTTGTGTTGATCAGAAAGTAATTTCAGCCCTTACATTGCCCAGTGGGGGACGTAGTTCAGTGATGACACTTCAGTTCACTTTCCTTTGCTCTGTCCATCATCATTAATAGACGGCTAACAGGAAGCAAGTCCCAATGCCATCAGCATTACTGCAGAAGCAGAACAAGTGCAGAGAGTTCTGAAATACGCCTTTGCTCCATAACAGAGCTCCACCCTGGGGAACTGTAGGCTCTGACTCCAGCCTCAGTGTCTCTTTCTGATTAATCATTCATGCAGTCACTTTCTCCCCATTTGACATAGTGAGGCGCCGTGGCCTAAGTCCCTCATTCAAATCCATCCCGAAAGCCCACTTCTCTCACCATGCCTGCCAGAGACTAGCTGGCTAATACCATGAGTGTGGAGTTACTGGGGATCATCCATCCGTCTCTTTGCTGACAAAACCTCACCCCCACTCTGGATTGTAAATATTTTGTACTATCAAGACAAAGCCCATCACTCTCAGGGTTCCTGGCTCATTT
This sequence comes from Trachemys scripta elegans, assembly GCF_013100865.1. Taxonomy (NCBI): domain Eukaryota; kingdom Metazoa; phylum Chordata; order Testudines; family Emydidae; genus Trachemys; species Trachemys scripta. Next base: position 18,711,646 of record NC_048309.1, on the reverse strand, counting down.
GCATGCCATGCCCCTTCCCGAAGCCTCCATCCCAGTGTCTGCCTGCTACTGTTCTAGGTTATTAATTCTTTGGGGGCAGGGAGTGGGCCTTATCTTCTGTTTGGGAAGCATCTAGCATGCTGAAGTGCAAATGAAGACAAACTAATCATCCTCCATTAAAGCCATTGCAAAGTAGGACAGAAGCAGGGTCTTCCAGCAACTGTGATCCTCCTGAACTCAAAGGCTTTGGAGGATAGTCTTCCCAGCGAGAACATCTCCCCATAACCAGGCGTGGAACTAGGGACTTTATTTTCCAAAACCGTCGAGTGCAGCTGGTCAGATAATGGTTATAGATATCTGCTGCTTTTCCTTAGAGTCCCTCCTACACACACACCTGCGTCCTAGAGCCCCTATTACCAATGGAGCTCCAGTTACCACACACAGCCTCTGATGAGTCATGGAAACGGAATGTCTTTCACTGAGTCTCTGGGCTGGGATTACAAGGGGTTTGTGGGGAGGGATGACACACTGTTTTACTTGGTAAGCCACCACCTTGATTTCATGTACAATGTGATGTACCAAAATCACTGTAATGACTTTGCAGTGCAGATAAAGGGGAATAGGAATCTTCCCTGTGGCACAGAAAAAAATGGGCATAAAGTACTGGGATGTTAGGACACTTGCTCAAACGCCTCCTTTTCAGTCATCATTCCGCATGGTACAAACACAGCCGCAGGTCCTGTGTGCTCGTTAGGCTTTCATATTTTTAAAATGTTTATTCTGACACAATGAACAGGTGACACTGCCAGCCGTGCAGGGCATGTCTTGTCTTCTAAACTGACTGCATTTGCCTAGCATAGATGGGAAGGGAGCCCAGTGGTTAAGAAACTAGCCTGAGAATCGGGAGAGATGGGTTCAAGTTTGTGGCTCTGGCACTGATTTCCTGTATGACCATTTTCCACATGTGTAGAATGAGGATAATTTTTCCCTGTCTCTGCAGGGTGTTGTGAGGTTAAACTCATTTAAGTCCAGCATGGCTCATTTCCTTTTAGCTCTGAGATATGGCTACACTAGCGAGCTTACAGTGGTGCAGCTGCAAGCTCTCTAGTGTAGCCGCTCTAAACCGATGGATGAGAGCTCTCCCGTCGACTTAATCCACCCCCAATGAGCCGTCAGCAGCCGACAAAGCGCTGTCCACACCGGCGCTTAGGTCAGTGTAACTTATGTTGCTCAGGAGGGTGACTTATTCACACCCCTGAATGACATAAGTTATACCAACATAAATGGTAGTGTAGACAGCCTTATACACAACTATCTCTTCTGCTCCATCAACAACAGCAGACTTGGTTGTCTGTTTGTTCACTATTCCAACCAGCACCTGTCTGCTTTCTCCCATACCACCCTGTGTACATGGGAGGAGCTCACTATAAACATCTGGGAACTACCACACTGGTTCTTCCAAACTGCTTCCACCTCTGCCATGACACCTACAAAACGCTTGATGATGTTTTAGGCAGCTGGAGTGCACAGACAGCAGCTTGTTGCTCTAGCCAAAACTGTCTCTACCTTAGAATCATAGAATATCAGGGTTGGAAGGGACCTCAGGGAGATCATCTAGTCCAACCCCCTGCTCAAAGCAGGAACAATCCCCAGACAGATTTTTGCCCTAGATCCCTCAGTGGCTGCCTCAAGGATTGAGCTCACAACCCTGGGTTTAGCAGGCCAATGCTCAAACCACTGAGCTATCCCTCCCCTCTTACACTACCTCCCCTCCATCTGTGTGTTGTATTCACCAGTTGTCTCTCATTTTATACTCAGATGGGGGAAGGGACTATCCTTAAATGTGTGTACAACACCTAACAGTGTGGCCCTGATCAGTGGCCCCTAGGAACTACCATAATATAAATAGTATCTGACAGGCACTTACTCAAAAGATGCCGTAGATTGAGTCCTCCTTAGGGAATGGGTAATATTGGATTGGCCCTGTCCCATGACATTATCTTCAAGATAACCTCTGAGGAAGGAATGCTAAAGCCCAGGAACTGGCCAAAGCTGGAAAAGGTGATTCATACCCGCCCCCCACAGGAGCACATCACATTCTGACACTGCTGCTGGGTGGGCCTGAGCAATGTGCACCACAGTGATTTATCCCAGGCAATGCTGCCTCCTAAAGTGATTCTGAGCAGGGAACAGGAAAATGTTATGTGCCGCATGGTCACAAAGAGACCTATTGCCCTTCTCTGGAAGGTAAATGAGCCTGTGTTGCAATAGTTGGAGCATCATCACCTCAGTGCTGTGATTAGCACATATGAGTCTGGAAGTCTGAGAACTCTGACCCAGTCCAGTGCATGATGGACAAGGAGGAAGGTTGGGGTACAGAAGAGGGGCTTTTCACTACTATAATTATAAATTCAAGAGATCTTCACCACCCATGGTGGGAAGATGGGTGCTTAGTGGGCATTATAAAGGGAAGAGGAGAAGGATCTGAGGTAAATCACAATCATGGTAGATTTTGCATGGGGTAGCAAAGAATTCAGAGGTGAAGGGGTAAAGGTTGGAGTTAAACAGGAAAAATATAAACTACCCTACTGTGAACCTGGAGGTGATTTGCCAATGGCACTTTGCTGCCTTTTCAGCAAGGTCTTGGGGCCTACAAGGATCGTATAACACAGCTGGACACATGTAACTATTTCTTTGCACCTCCAGACCCCTCAGCAACACTCTGGAGAAAGCCTCCAGAGTGCAGCACCTAGGTAGTTGTGCAATGCTGCACCTGCATGGGAAATGGCTCTGTGTAGACCTGTTACCTCCTCCAATCTAATACTGTTTAGGGAGCGGAGCTGCACCCACTTCAGCCATGCCATGCGTAGCCAAGTCCACAGTTTGGTCAACAGTTCCCCAAAGGAAGCAGCTCTCCTGTGTGTCTTACCTGAGGGGAATAAAGTGCATTATTTACTTTCTACCACTAGATAGAGCCCTGGTATTGAGATAAACCCTTTCTGTTTGTCCTGGAGGCAACATTATACTCTGGTTTGCTTTGTCCATTCTCGCACTGGTGCTAGGGTTTCTCAGGACACATTTTTTGGTGCCCTCAGAGTACGGCCACCAACTCTTGCTGGTGGTCACTCACACTTTTTCCTAAAATACTTAATTAGCTTTAGGAAAAACAAATAAATATGCACATATACATGTTCCAAATCATACTTTATTTATTGCTAGCTACTAAGTCTGTTGTGAAAAGTGATATTAACAAACCTACAAGTATCACTTTTCACAGAAGACTTACTCAGACTTGGCAAGCCTGGGGACAAATTAAGTCCTGGATGGGGGGTTGGTGGAGGCAGCATGAGGCTGGAGCCTGAAGCCTCACAGCCAGGACCTGGGGACGGAGCACGAAGCCATGCAGACAGAGCCTGCCGCCCTGCCACCCCAGGGCTGAAGCTCAAAGCCTGAGCCCCATCGTCCTTGGGAAGATGGGGAACTCACTGGCTGCCTGCTCCTCCAGCATTGTGCCCCTAGTGTCTCTAGAGAGGGGCAGGGCCCAACCCCTGCTGGCGGCTCCAGCAACCAACACCAAGGCGGTGCATCCAGGAGCAACGGGGGGCTACTTCCTCCCCCCATCAGGAGGTTGCGGCCACAAGAAAAGCCTCTGATGGCCGCATGAGGCCACGGTGGCCACATTTGAGAAACGCTGTGCTAAGTGCTTCATCTGTGTTTAGCTTTATTTTTCTTGCAGATAAGTTAAAATTGGACTGGTCCATCACACATTGACAGGGCACCAGTGAAAAACGTTAACCAGCCCCAACCAGAAAGCCAGTGCTCTTCCCATTCTGACCAGGGATCGAGTCTGTCTCCGGCAGAGCCAGAATGGGTCAAGCCCTAAAACCAGAGGACACTTGCTCCTTGATCCCCTTTTCTGTCTCCTCATTCGTTGTGCTCAGTGTAGCCGAGTGGGGAAAGTTGCCAATTGTCAATTTCTATGAAAAATGAGGTGGGCGGCAGGGAATTGGCAACATTTTGACCAGCTCTAGCAATTAATGGCCATGAACCTGAATGCCATATTGTTGGGAAGAAGGAATTATTTATTGTGAAAGTGAGAGTCTGCTGTAGAATAAGGGACAAGGACTTGGCTCCTGCCCCTGTGAATTCTGTGCTGAGGACCAGCTCCTGCTGCCTCTGAGCTCTGTCCTGGGACTCCTAGTCCAACTCCTGCCTCCGTAGGGTAGTGAAATTAGAGCGGATGCTGTGGTTTTATCCTTCAATTGATTAATAAGCAATAACTCAGCTCACTTCCCCTTCAGCTCCTTTATAGGAGGGAGCCGGAGCAGAAAATGATTTTCTGTATTAGCAGAAAGGAACTGAAGCGTTTCCAGGATATGCCAAACTAGTTTCCTCCATAATCTTCTACCTAGACAAACGGGTCCCCGCTCTAAATTTGTGGCCTATTAGCACAAACGCAGGCTGTTTTTCTTCCCCTTTCTGCTGAGGCAAAGACCTTGTAAGACTGGGGGATACAGAAATGCTTGAGGTTGTGATAAATCTTTAGTGGGGTTTTGCTTCCTTTACTTTCACAATATTTTCTTTAGTTTCCTAGCCAAATATTTCCTAAGGAAAGATTTCTGACTTCCTTTGCACTGCAGCTCAACATCTATCCACTTCAGGGGCTGAAGTAATACACTGTGAAGGGGGTTTTGATGTCAAGCCAAATCCCCTCATGGGAACGACTTGTGAGGTTTTAACAGTCTGCCCACCCCATCTTCACCCCCAAACAATCGCTCGTTTGCTCTCCTCACTTGTGCTATCATTTCTTTTTTCCCATTGCCTGGACAGGCTATAGCAGAGACAGGGATGCCTCTGCTATGAGCTTTCATAGCATAGTGCAAGCACCAGCTGTCTGGATGTGTGTGTATGATCCCAATCTAAGAAGCAGTGCTCAGATAATCTGGGTGCCCATCCAGCAGTGGGGGTGATGGGTAAATAGTCTCCCTTCCCCCAGAGGTCACTGCTAGATCAAATTTAGGTAGTGAGAATTCTGCCAGGCCACTCACAGCTAACATCTGCTTGTCCAAACTGGCAAGAGAGAATTTAACAAAGGTTTGCCAAAGAGGAAGGGATGGAAGGGTCCTCCGGAATGATTTAAGGGGAGGACACTGCTATTGGACAGCATGGATGCCACCAGGAATATGGCTGTTTGAGGATGTGTCTTGCTATGAAAAAGCCATTAAGGTGTGGGCTGTCATGGGGGATTATAGGGAACACGAGTCAAATGGATAAAAGCTCTGGAGATCCACACCTGAGCTTTATGGGCCACAGTTCCAAATGGGCAGGCTCTCTGCTGAGGACATAATCTGCATCTGCAAGATTTTACTGCCATTTAATGCCCGCATGTCTGGCTACCTCTCACTACCTGAGTGTGGGTGAAAAGCGGCTGCATGGTACTCTGACATGCTTCTCATAATTTGCTTGTGGGGCACAAATATGTGGATGTAAATTGCATCTGCTAGAGGAGAATCCAGGACTCAGGCTGATTTCAGAGGTGAGGGCCACAGTTAGGGTGACCAGATGTCCCGATTTTATAGGGACAGTCCCGATATTCAGGGCTTTGTCTTATATAGGGCCCTATTACCTCCCGATTTTTCACACTTGCTATCTGGTCACCCTAGCCACAGTCATCCATGGTAAACCCGGTACAACTCCAGCGGAGTCTCTGGACTAGAATTCCCCACTGGCTCACTCTCTGGTGTACATTATATGTGGGGTGCAAATGGGCCTAGAAGTGGGGAAATAGCATAACTTGTACTGATTTGGCATCAGTTGGGAGGATGCAAGTTCTAGGATGAAAGGGTCATGTGGGGTGTAGCAAGAAAAACAGCAAGTGGCGGGTGTGTGTAAATTTAAGTAGATTTGAAGTCAGTGGAGTAAATCAGGGATTAATTGAACCTGTTCTCTCACTCGCTCTCTATAAATAAATATATGGAGATATACCTATCTGATAGAACTGGAAGGGACCCCAAAAGGTCATCAAGTCCAGCCCTGTGCCTTCACTAGCAGGACCAAGTACTGATTTGGCTCCAGATTCCTAAGTGGCCCCCTCAAAGATTGAACTCACAACCCTGAGTTTAGCAGGCCAATGCTCAAACCACTGAACTATCCCTCCCCCTAGTCTGATGAACAGGCAGTTGCTTGTGTCTATCATTTATGTCCAGGAAAGTGACATGCAGCCCTTGGCAGTTTCCCGAGTGTTCTGGGCAACCCATCTTGAAGCCATTGTGCTCCTTGTCTGACAAGGCTGGGCTCTGGCAGTGGAGGAGAGGGTGAGATGTGGCTGTCTCATGTGGAGGGGTAAAGCTTGTAAGTGGCACTGGATCTTTCTGATGTTGCATTTTGCAGACATGGATCGTGGGGCCAACTAAGCGTTGGGGGAAACATTGCTCAGGATTGCCGGGATTTTGGTCCCATTTTCTGAACACAGGATCTGGCAGCAGATGCTCCCATTCAAACCCACAATAGCAGGCGACACAGAAAGGCGACGTCATGAAGGTTTCCAATTAAATCCCTCTGGCTTCCCAGGTGCAGGGATTCTGGGAGGAGCGCTATGCATTTGTCATCCTGCTCTCTAGGACTGCAGTCATTTAGCACTAGCCAGACCGGCTGTGTGCATCCTGCATGTTACAAGAGCAGCAACTCAGAGACCCTGGAGGTGGGGGTCTTGTAGGCTGCAGCACTAACGGGTGAACCTAGTGCAGAATCTGCCCCTGGCTAGCCTACTGGGAGCAGCACCGAGCTGGCTGCAGTTGGGTCACTCTTTGCACATCTTACAAAGGGAAGGCACAGCCATCAGACAAAAGGAGACTCTCCTGCTTCCACTTCCAAGCAAACTAGAAGTGAAAGAACAGGGAGAGAACTAACAATGATCATCGAACCACTCCAAGAACTCCAGGATGATCCGGTCTGCACTGTACAGTCTGCAGCACATTCTTGCTACCATGGGGAGGAGCTCCAGGTCTTTTCAGACTGCACTGAACAAAACCATCCCACAGCTTTCAAGTCCCGGAGATGTTCTTCCAGCTCAACGCACTGTAAATCTAATCATGCCTGAAGCTACTGCCCTAACGTCTGGATCACAAACATGGACATTGACAGCGAGATTGCCATGGCAGAGTGGGTTGGAGGGATATCCTGCATGTGTATACATAACTGATAACAAGAAGATCAGTCTGCCCCATGGATTTGCTGGATGCTACTGAGTGACATGAATAAAGGATTGGTGACAATTGGAAAGGTCCAAATTAGTTCTAAAGCCACTGCAGAGCTAGAGAAGAAATAAAAGGATTTTTATTTCATTAGAAACTTTCTAACCACTTGTAAAGTGCCCAGGAATGTTTTGATCACCGTCCATGAGGGGGCAGATTTCCAAAGAAGATAGCTGTGCAATTGTGCATTTGTTCACACTGTTACTATGACTGCACGCACACACACACACACGACCAGAACTGGCCATTTACATAGGCAAATACCCAACTGGTACATCGAATCATTGGAACTATGTGATCAATTTTAGTTATGCTTGGCTTAAGTGCACTATTTATTAATGAATTTTTAAAAGACTGTTGAGAGGGCAGAGTATTTGGTGGGTGCTTTTTTTCATGTAGAATAGTAAAAATCCAAATAAATACATGGAAATAAGTAAGTGTAACCCTGAATTTGTTTGTTAACCCTGTCCAAACCAACCTCAGAAACAGGCCCAGAATCCTGAAGGTGGAAATGTAAAGCTTCGAGGGGCAGAGGAACTTGGCATCGCTGCTGTGTCCTGGAGCCATGATTGTGGTAAGGCTGTCTAGGTATCTGCAGTACTGGTAAGTATAGTAAAGGGTCTCATAATCCCCATTACAGTTACCTACCCACTGTAAGAAATAAAACTGGGAATGGGGGATACGTGTCATTCTTGTGTGTCTGAAGGCAGCACCCCAGGGATCAGCTCCCACTTGATCACTGCATGGTAAGTACAGGCTCTAGGCCCCCACTCCAGGATGGAAGGAGCAGGGACAAATGAAATATGATAACTGGAAAAAATATGAACCGGAAGATGAGATGTTTAATACACTCCAGATCCAGCACAACACCCGGAGCTGCACAAAAACCACTCCTCGTTCTGGAACGAAGATACCATCCCACTCTAAGGAGAATCTAATATACAGTGTGTGTGTCGTCATGTGTTATGTTACCCTTGTCTGACTTTAGGCATTGTACACATCATACTGTTTTCTAGCAGGGGAGCCTAACCCTGAAAGCCAGCATGAAGGAATGGGCTCTGCTTCTCCTGGCTGTCTCCCTCCCTTCCTGTGCTCTCTGGTTGTGTTTCTCAGCCACTCCTTCCAGGAGAAGCAGATCTGAGCTCTCTGTGTATGTCAGCAACAAGCTGGAGTGAGCCAGTCTACATTTGCACACTGCAGCTCCTGCTAGGGTTCCTGTGTTTGATATCTTTGGCTTGCAGCCTTGTACTTCCTGTCTCTATCTAGCCTTCTCGCTATTGCTTCTGCCTTTGGCTTCAGCACTTCCAGCCTTCACTCTTTGCCTCAGCTTATTAAATTGACAGAAGGAGGGATGCTGTCATTTTTAATCAGAGGGGCCATTTGGTTCCTCCTGTCCTCTCTTTAAGCATTTTAGTGCCTGCTAAATTACACCTTACGGCAACACGCCACATCGATCTGTGGCTCCCATTGTCCATGCTGGATTGTATGTTAATGAGCAAGAAACATGCTGGGGGGGAAGGGCGGGGGCTGCCCACTTCCCAACACCAGCAGGCGGAAGGTTTGTAAAGCGAGCTGTTCTGGCTGCTGCCAGCTAAAGATCAGACACTAGACTTTCCTGCCGCTCTTACACAACACACAAGATCTCTCTGACTTCAGTGGGAGTTACACGCACAAAAGTACTAGGCAACCTAGAGTCCATCATTGTGTCATTGGATTCAGTGGGTCAAATTCTGCCTTGACACAAGCAAGCACAATTCTTGTCAACTTCAGTAGGAGAGCCTTCCGCTTATGTCCTTGCTGGATTTGATCCACTAAATAGGCATGCTTCCATCCTGAGCTGGGTATCACCTCCCCTTGGCTAAGCTGATAGGAGCTGCATTCAGTGGATCCCAGTTGGAAGTCATTTCCCCTTGTTTGATTTAATAGGAGCCATACTGAACTAGTCCCAGCTGGGAATCAGCTGAGAACCCAATCTCAACAGTCCTAGCAACACACTGACCAACCTGGGCTAGTAGATGGGAATGAAGTTTGAAGAACTTCCACTTTGACCTCTTTGCAGTGGAGAGTAAGAGAAATCAGAGACTTCCATCAAATGAGGGGGTTAGGAACAACCTATCACTGAAATGTAGTACTAGGCCTGAATATGCAACATGGGCACAGTTTCAAATACTGTTTAAAAGAAGCTTATCTATGCTGATGAGGCAGTTGGTATTGTAGAGCAACATGCAATCTCCGAGAGTGGCCATGCTGGCAAAGTCACAGGGGCACAAGAGGAATCTGGGATTCAGGCTCATCTGCAACGTTCTTTTTCAGGTCATTATTATTAATAATAATTATTATTTTAATAGCAACACAAATTAACCTCCAAATTAGCATTTTATTTTTTGCCTCTAGAAAAGCCCCAAATGCACACACCGATTGAGCCAGTAGATGCTTAGCTACCCAATTTATTCACACAAATTTGTGTTTCTGTGCTCATCAATATTACATAGGTTGTAAGCTCTTTGGGGCAGGGACCATAGGCACTGGCTTTCTCCTTGCCCCAGGGGGCTCAACCTCTGTTCTGCCCCAGGCCCCGCCCCACTCCATTCCTTCCCTCAAGCCCCCACCCCTGCCCCGCCTCTTCCCACCTCCGTTCTGCCCGAGGCCCTACCTCCACTCCATCCCTTCCTCCAAGCCCCCACCCCTGCCCCACCTCTTCCTGCCCCTGGTCTGCTCCCACTCCACCTCTTCCTACCTGCGGTCTGCCCCCACCCCGCCTCTTCCCACCCCCTCCCCCAAGCGTGCTCCATCCCCGCTCCTCCCTCTCCCCGCAGTGCTCCTGCATGCTGTGGACCAACTGATCCACAGTGGGTGGGAGGTGCAGGGAGGGACAGGGAGAAGTTGATTGGCGGGACCACCAGCAGACGGGAGGCACTGGGGAGGAGGGGAGGAGCTGGCTACTGGTGGGTGCTTAGTGCTAATTTTTTTCCTTGTGTGCTCCAGTCCTGGAGCACCCACGGAGTTGGCACCTATGGCAGGGACCATCTTTTTCTTCCGAGTTTGTGTAGAACCTAGCACAATGGGATCTTGGTCCATGACTGGGGCTTTTAGGTGCTACTGAAATGCAAATAATAAATCATAATTATTATTATATTTGCATATGCAAAACCACAGGTGCAAAATGGATGGCTCAGTTGAGACTTCTGAACATTTCTCTCTGCAGTCCATATTTATGAGAAAAATAGAGAGAGTTAACCAAACAGACTGCCAAATAAAGATCAAAAAGATGGGGAAAAAGAATGAAAGAATTCCTTCCATATTCCCTTCAGAGGCAGAGACGCTCATCCACCCCTGCAGTCTGCTTTTCTCCTTTCTAACATTTGGGACTCTTTCCCGATATCAGCTCAGGAATGGTTTGCATATTTGTTCAAACTTGTCTCATTGTATTTTCCAGCTCAAATATTATTTTTTCAGATGCCTCTCTTCCTGATGGAATTGGAATGGAGAACACAAAGGGAATCTCCTGAGATGTTCCCTGAGTTTTTCCTGCCCACTGGGAAGCTTTGGCTCCACGCCACAGCTGGAGAGAACCTGGCCTTGCTGAACAAATTTAATTACTGAGCTCACAAGTCTGGGAGTAATTTAGGCTAATGGCAAAAATAAAAGTGGGACAAGCGAGGACAAGCAAGAGTGTTAAGAAGAGGGGAGATGAGGAGAAGAATTGAATTGAAAGCTGTTTGGGGGAGAGACGATCGTTTTGTTTTGTGTTTGTACAGTGCCCAGTGCAATGGAGCCCACATCCATTATATAATAGAAGAAAAACATGATTCCTTCTCTGCAGTGTAATGGCTCCTCACTCTAAGTCACTTTTTCTGTAAAGCAAGCAAACCAATGGCATGTGCTGTAGATCGGCCTCTGTAGTACACAGGCCATGCTGGATTTTTGATGGTCTCACCATGACTTCTTGGAAATGGGAAAACAATGGATCACTAGTGCTAATCATCTTCCTCAACCGGGTCAATGCTGGAACCACAACCGTGATGTGGAGGTCACATCTCTACACTTCTCTGGTGCTTTAGCTAGGATTGAATGTTCACTTCCTGTGTGGATGACATGCGGTGTTCTTTAACCCCTATTTCTCCAGCTTGGGGCAGAAGGAAGAACCTGCAAGAGTGCGGTCCTACCATCGACCATTATTAAGCAGTTTGTGATGTGGGTAAAGAGCTTTAAACTGGGGAAATGCTACATAAGGGCAGAGTATTACCAGTATGAATAACTTGTGTGACGTCACCATTTTCACTGTGTTTCAGTTTCCTGTGTGAGATATTCCAGTTACATTAACACATCTGTACAACATACCCAGCTGTAATTAATCAGGCCCAAACAGCTCCCCAACACTTTGTTCTCCCTGAAGGAAGAGTGCTTTTAAAACAGGCTGAAGAACACTCTAAAACAGGGGTTCTCAAACTTTATTGCACTGCAACCGCTTCTGACCAAAAAAAGATTACGACACGACCCCAGGAGGGGGGACCGAAGCCTAAGCCAGCCCAAGCCCCACCACCCCGGGCAGGGGGAGCCAAAGCCCGAGCCTCACGACCCCAGATGCGGGGGCAAAAACTAAAGCCCAAGGTCTTCAGCCCCAGGCGGGGAACTGGTAAACTGAGTCCCGTCACCCAAGGCTGATACCCTCAGGGTTCAGTTTTGGCCCCAGACGGTGGGGCTCGGGTTTTGGCTTCGGCCCCAGGCCCAAGCAAGTCTAACACCAGCCCTGGCAACCCCATTAAAACAGGGTCACAACCCACTTTGGGGTCCCGACCCACAATTTGAGAACCGCTGCTCTAAAAAGAGAACCTGATGCACTCCATCACACTCAAGCAGGCCCAGACCTTGCCATTTGTTCCCAGCGCTCAGGCAGAAACACAAGGGCCCATATGTTTATCTAACATGGCAACGTTTAAACAGAGCAGGGTTTCCACAAACCAGCAACGAATACTAATGAATATACCACAAAGTCCCTGAGCACTAATGAGTAATAAAGTGTCCCATATACCAAAGAGTCCCCAAGTATTAGTGAATACTAAATAGTCCCTGAGTACTCATGCATCTCTTGGGTCAAATTCCACTCTTTAAAACAATCCCCATTACTTTTTACACATAAGGCTGTAGAAGGCCACAGAGGGGCTGTTAGTGTCTACTGGGAGGGAATAAAGCATGTGTCAAAAAGACTTTTAATGCCCATTTTAAAATGGCCTAAATACAGTCTGTAGTTACACGATAAGCTGCAAGGTCTCTATTGGGATAAATATTTTGTTTTTAAAATTGTCTCCACTCTTACACAGTTTTATGAGAGATCATTCTTGGCTCTATAATACAGTTGTGTTAAGTATGTTAAAACTATAGTACGGGCCTGGCTTTGGTTCCATAAAGACTTTTACTCCTTGCTGTGTTTTTTATAATTATTATTCCAGTAAATATTGACCATATTATAACACTTGGCACTTCCAGAGCTGGCTGTACTTTTACAAACTTAATTACAGTTCACAGAACTTCTGTGAGGGAGATAATTATTGTCCCGGTTTTGCCGATGTGGAAGCTGAGGTACACAAAGGTGAAGCGACATATCCGAAATCACAAAACAAGGCAGGGGCAGGGCCAAGTATGGAGCCCAGTATTCCCAGGTGCTGTGATCTGACCATAGCACAATGCTTCACTCTACATAAGCAAACATATTCTTAGTTCTCTGTCTGTGTAAAATTACCCTCTGTCCCCATCCTGTGCAAATTAGTCATTCCCCCCATAAATAACTATAATTAACCATCTGCATGAGCAATTACCTAATTGGCATGTGCTCTGGTGTGCACTGTCTGTGCGATGGTGCGTGCATTTTGTGTAGGTAATTGCACACCATTAGGTTCTAAAAACTAGGCCCATAATTCAAAAAGCATGTCGCAAACTCACAACAGCCAAGAAATTCAAAGTTCAGACTGAGACGGGGTATTTCTTAATGCCCTGCTTTGTTCCTAAGTGTCGCAAGGAATCTCCAAAGTGGGATGCTGTTTTGCTGCTGCCCTTGTGCCTAGGGAAGCATGTTTGCATAGTAATGAGTGAGGCCAGCACATACAATTCATGACATTCAATGCTAAATATGAGTCTTGACTTTGAGGAATGCGGCGATAAAAACAAAACTTAAAACTTTCACATTGCAAAACCTATTAGCTGCTTTAACCATTTTTGCAGTCATGCCAGTTCACTCATACAGGAACTTTTACCAATGCATGACAGCTCATTTGTTTAGCTTGGGTCAGATTTAAAGTTCTGATGAAGCCTAATCTTCTGACCTGTGTTTATTTTGGCTAGGGATGTCTCTTAGCACAGACGACTTCCTATCCTTCCTAATCTTTCCCGCAGGAAAGAAGCTGGGGGTTGTGAGTCGGGGAGGAAGGGAAAGTCAGCTAGACATTCTGCGAAAAAGAAACATGAATGCACATGTTGGTGAAGTGGGTCAAGAAGAGAGAGACCTTGTCTGTTAAAAGAAGGCATTAAACAGGGGGAGTTGGCACCTCCATTGTCATCATTCAAGATGCATCAAATACATCACAGTTTCTCTGGAATTTTATCTTTCCAGAAATATGGCCAGTTATAACTGTGACAACTTCAGAGACTATGAGAGCAATTAGGGCTGGAAAAGTCCTTACTTACTTCTTACTCCAGTCAAATCTCCCATTGAAGTCAGTAGGAGTTTTGCCTGTATAAGCCCTAAGTAAGGCCTTCAGGATTTGGTACTTAGGGTCTGACCCTGGAGGTGCTAAGCATCTCAGTACCAACTCTCCGTAACTTCAATGACAGTTGCAGCCTCTCAGCACCTCGCAGGACTAGTCCCTTCTTGTCTATCTCCTGGGAACAGTTTCATTCAGACATGCCAAACCCATGAAAAAATACAGAAATCGGGCTTGTTTTTGTCTTAATTGGCATGTGAGTTGCTTGTTGGCTAGTTTTTGGCTTGTAGCTTGTTGCTTGTTGTAGCTTTTTTTTGATCAGCTCCCAGCAAGCAGGGGCAAGGGGGGGCAAGCAAGGGCAAGGGGGGAGAGAGTCAGGGGTGCACAGTGGGCCCACCACAGTCCCAGACTGCACGCCGGGGGGATCTAGTCACATAGAGTATTGGAGTTTTTAGGGATTGGCTTGTTTGGGCCTTGTTTTGAAATGGGATTAGCTTGATTTTTAGTTTATTGTGAAAGTTGGGGAGCTTATTTTTCTAGATGGGCTGGAGCCTGCTATCATTTTTCCTGGTGAAAATTGCATCCACAATCCAGTTGCAGGCCTGACTACTTGTACCCCCTGATTACCTGACAGTGGATGAAAACAAGTAGCCAGAAGCACAAGTTTCAGCACAATTCACTCTCTACACCCAAACATGCTAGTATAGATTTGGCAGAGGGGATTTGTACTCATAAAAATGGAGGCTGGACTTAGCCCTTGTGAAAGTTTAGCCCAGGAGAGAGAAATTTATTATGATGAATAAGTCTAAAGTTAATTAGAGGGAAGAATTTGTAAACACAAGCTCTGTACACTACAGATTTCCCACCTTGTACAGTCACTTCTACCTTCTCACAGAACCATGGGCCATTTTTAACTTTATTGCCTTGATTTGCTGCAAATTCTTTGAAAGGAAAAAAAAAATCTGGAACTCATTCCAGTCTTTGCCTTTTGCTTAAATATACAGTCCAATGTCACGGTCTCCATGGAGAAACCTTACATGGATACTTTTGATGTAATTAGAATTTAAGCTGCACACAGGAAATACCTAACCTTCGCCTTTGAAATACTTGGGCTTGCCTTCAATTTACTTCACAAATCCTAAACAGTAGCTGCAGAACTTAAAAAAAATGAGAGAGAAAGAGAGAGAGAGAACATTGTCTGAACATTTTTCAAAGGAGAAACCAAGAGGCTGTTCTGCAACATTTTCTCTGCTTGGGCAGGTAACATACACACAGACTAACTCTATTCTGTTTTCTCCCTAAAGCCGGATGTGTGAACTGCTGGACCTCTTTTTTAAAAAGTTCTTTTTTTATCAGTTCTTGATGTTACATAGTAAATATAAATGTAACTTTTTACCTCTGAGTTTTAGCACTGTGGAGAGACACCATATACTTTTACCCTCCATGGATTTCCAATGTGCTTTGCAAAATGTTTATGGTTTATTTAGAAATAAGGTTTCAGATTCCCTCCGATATGACAATAAGGCAGAGAGCAATTTTAGAAGACATAAAAGTCATTTTTTGGTTAATCTTTGATCTCTTGGGTTTGACCAGCTTCCCGAAGGTGAAATAAAACATTCTGATTAGCTGAAAATATCTCTTTCCTTTCACCCCTGTGGGAGAGCAATCACTTAAACCTGTTCTATGGCTAATATGAATTTGATTAAACGAACAGTTCTATAGAGTATTATTTTGGGTAAATCTCTGCTTTAGACTCAAAGCATTTAAAAATTGTCAAATGGAAATCTGGCACATGGCTCAACCCTAGACTTTCAAACTTCTGGAAAAGTAAACGTTGAGGAAATGATCCAGGCATTCCTGCAAGGGAACCTTGATCAGAGAGTTCACTGCTGCCCTCGGGGCGGCGGTTGGGAGAGGGAGGGGGACAGAGAACAGCAGTGGGTTCAAGAATGAGTCGATCCCTATGCTACTGATGACTGTTTATGTCTTGGAAGTGAGATGCCCTCATATGTTAGCACATATACTCTCCTAACTAGCCAATTGGGCAGCATGAACAGCAGCCTTGTAGCAGGGGCACATTTAGCTCCCATGATAAGATGGTGCCAAAAGAGGGCTTGTGTTTGGGGAAACACAGTGGGTGCCACCAAAATGATGGAACAGACTTTCCTGCCAGTGCCATATTAGAGCATCAGAGAAACGTTTTCCTAACAGGTAAAAGGGGGAAAAGTTCTCAGCTTTGTGCCCAAGGGAGAGGAATATGCCAGTGCTATGAAATGGATGAAATGAATGGTCCTCTTTTTCTTTTCCAAGTATGTAATTGTGTGCCCAAAATGTGCCCTGAATTTGTACATGCAATTACAGCAAATGCACATTGGATAATTTCACATGCTGCACTAATTACCCAGTTTGCACAGGCAACAGCAAGAACTGCATGTGATAAAATTAGATGTGCAATTGCACAAATACCTTGTCTGAAAAGCTGTCCCATTATTGCTATGATGCTGGAAAAACTCTATGACCATATTAAGAAGTCAGTGCATCTCATATCACAGCCATGCAATATTATTGTGCTATTTTTACTGCTTACAAGTATTTCCTTTGGACCAGATCTTGCCACACTTACTCATGTGACTAGTACCATTGACTCTGACAGGAATGCTCACATCATTCTGAGTGGAGTCAAGCCCCATGGTTATTTAGAGATTTGGAAACGGCTTATTGCACATTATGTGTTGTGCTTAGAGCTATATCAACAGTCCAGCAAACGTACCTCTCAGCAGGTCTGAGGTCAGGAATCGTAAACCACGGAAAGACTCCGGTACCAAGACACTTTTCAAGCTGATGGCTCCAGTTCAGCAAAGCACTTAAGCATGAGCTTCACTTAAAGCACATGCTTAAGTCCCACTGAGGTCCCATGAAAAGCTTTGCTAAATCAAGGCCTAAAATGTGTTGGGGGGAGTCATCCTACTTCACTCCTAACTAATTGCTTTGTAAGTACTACAGGGGCATTTGAGTTTTAAAAGATACTATAGAAAACCAAATTTTGATCTTTCCTTTATTTTCTCTCTGGCTCCCCTCTGCCCTGACCCACTGCTGCTCTTGACTGCGTGACAGGGTTACCATAGGTGAAGGCACAGCAGAGCAAATCAATTGCAAGCGCCTGTGCTGTGGATGTTAGTGAACAAGCGCCTCATGACCTTTCTGCCACTGGAAAATTTTGGGAGACTTATTTCCCTTGGTCTTCAGGAACAAATACCAGTTCTAAGTCAGAGGAAGAAGCTCTGTCAGTCTCCAGCCTAATGGAATATTATTTAATCATGAAAGGTGCCTTGTTTTGCAATGCAGCCACCCAGTTTTGTAAACCACTGTGTTACTTTGGAAAACAGTTCTTATGGGATCCATCAGATGTTTAAGGGAAAAAATAGAAGCTTTGAGTTTCTATTTGCTTAGTTTCTAACGTGGAAAATAAGGAGTTGGGAAAGCCAGGCAGAGAAAAAAGCCGTAATGATGGAGTAATCAAGCTGTGTTAGTGAGGAGTAAATCAAACAGACGTTAGGTAAATAAAAATGCTGCCCTGCAGATAGCAGCAGGAATCTGTCACTGGGCTGGGCTTGCCTTCCTGTTTATATTTACCAGGAGATACCTCCTGCCCTTGGCTGCATTGTGCGCTTGCCAAATAGCCGAGTTGGGTGACAGATGGCTTCTGGTGTGATCCTCTGCATCTGCCAACAGGCGAAGTGATAAACAGCCATAGGCAGGCACCACTCATCAGCCAGGTTAGTCTTTTCAGGTGAACACATCATGGCCAAATTTCCAAAGAACTCTCAGTTCTGAGAACTGAGTTGCGATTGCAGTATGTGCATGCCCAGGCAATTGTGCCTCTATTTCCAGGTACACACACAAACGTGTCATTGCACATCCTTGTACCCAGGTCCCTGCTCAATTTCCCATCTTATTTGCATAAGTGCAGGTGGTGTGTGCAATTACCTGTGCATATGCGTGTTTGCTGACGGCAGCTTTGGTCCCGTCCTTCAAAACTGCATCCGTAAGTGAATATATATGGTTCAGAGCTAGCATACACACTAGCTAGTGTACATACAGTAGGCCTTTTCCAAAGCCCACTGTTGTCAATGAACAGATTCTAACTTCACAGAGCAGGCCTTGTGTTAGTGCCCAATAAATATACATAGGTAGTATTGGAAATCCAAAATTTTCTGTCCGTCTAATCTATCTGGGTTAGTTACAGAGTGCCAGTCACCAAAGAATCAAGGTGCCAAATCAAGACCAACTTGAAAAGAATAGATGACATTCCTAACTAAAACATCTTCTTATGGGAAATAATACAAACACTACAGAGCAACAAAGATAAATTTGAAAACATCTGCTGTTTTCTCTCAAACATTGAAACCTAAAGCAAACAGCTGGCTAGGCATTCCCTCCCCTCTTGGTGACTCAGCTCTCCTTTTTCACATTCCTTTTCCTTCTTCGTTATCATCAAAATAGACTACTGACCATATATTTAGAGCTTTGTTCGCCCCGAAATGCAACAACCTCTGAGGTGGGAGCAGAGTGTTTGACAGAACACAGCATTAAACATTTTATTAAGAGGATGTTTAAAAAGAAAAAAAGGTAACGGTACAGAATTCAAGCATAGAAGTTTCAGGTTATCAGGGAATAACATACAGATTATCAAGGGGTGCGAAGTTCAGTTTAAAATCGGGTAGCATAAGGAATATATAATCTGCAATATCCCCAGTTGGGGGTAAAAGGTTGACGGGTCAAAGTACAGACATTGATATATGAGGGTATGTTGTTCATACAATGGCTATGTTCAGGTGTGGACAGGGCCGTCCCTAGCCATTTGGGTGCCCTAAGCAGCCCCCCTGCGGGGGGACTGTGTGGGGCCCCAGGCCTCCACCCCCCCCAAGATCTGGGAGGCAGGAGCTGGGGGGGTACTTTTGGGGGTCCCGCAGGCCCAGAGTGGCCCAGGAAATTAGCAGGGGGCCGGGAGCAGCCCACTCTGCTTCCCTTGCCCCGGCCATGTTGCTTGGGGGAGTGGGCTTGGGGAAAGGGATCCCCCCCACACACATTCACCTGCAGTGGCGGAAGTGGAGCAGCCTGCCCCAGCCCGCTCCACACTGCCAGCTCCCAGCAGTGGCGCTCCGCTTCCCACCACTGGTGAGTGGGGTGGGGGGAGAACCTTTCCCCAACCTCCACCCTCCCCTTTCCCCCCCCGTCCCGTGAGAGACATGGATGAGGCCGGGGCAAGGGAAGCGGAGCAGGCTGGGGCCGCATCACTCTGCTTCCCACTGTAGGCGAGTGCGGGAGGCATCCTTTCCCCAACCTCCCTGTGCTCACCAGTGGCGGAAAGCAGAGCGCCGCGGCTGGGAGCTGACGGAGTGGAGCAGGCTCGGGCCACGTTGCTCCGCTTCCCGCCACTGCCGGTGAGTGTGGGGTTGCTGGGGGAAGAGGTGGAATGGGGGCAGGCCGGGGGCGGAGCAGGGGGGAAGGGTAAGAGGCAGGGCGGAGGGAGTTGTCCAGGACCCCACACCTCCTAGGGACAGCCCTGCCCCTTACAGTGGGTGCAGCACATGGGGGAGCCAGCTGAGGGATAAGGCTGGTTGCCAGGGCTGGTGCTGCCACGTATGCAGCACGCAGCTGCCTAGGGCACCATGAAATTTGGGGCAATTTGGTGTTATTTAACACCGCCTAAGGACGGCCCTGGTGTGGAGTAGAATGAGTGGATATGATGATGAGGATGGATTGACCATCATCTGGTGATATTTAACATTCAGTGAATTTATGGCTCCAGTTCATGTGGTCCAACGGACAAAGTCTCTCGGTCCCTTTTTCATAGTTGATGCACAATGTCGCTCCGGCTCACGCCTCCTGGTACTGTTGATGGCCGGTGATGTGTTCGGTGTAGATGTCTGAGACCATGAGGTGCCGTATTACTACATCACAATACAGGCCAGGAAGTGAAGAAGAAAAGCACATCTAAATGAAATGAAGGGGGGACTTTGTAAGGCAGAATGCAATTACCCACTAATACCCCTCACTTTAAGAAATGTGGCCTAGGATCCTTAATGACCACAAGTGGTCAGGACCGTGGCTTCATTTTTCATTAAAAATATGGCTGTCAGCACAGAAACACTAGCACCATGGTAAGGGCACTGGCCCATAACCGAGTCAAAGGAAAGAGTTCTCTCAACACTTCCACAGTCATCCTCAGATTGTCACCCATCCAAGTACTGACCTGGCCCAACACAGCTTAGCCCTTGTCTCCACACAGATTTTGTACCAGTATAACTCTTTTGGTTATTTATCTATTTACCCCCATTATTTTCAATTATAATTAAATAAATGGTTGCTGCAGCCCTTGGAAATAATCTAGAGCCATTTACAGTACAGTATTTATGGAATCACCCAATATTTTTGTTGGAAGGGAAAAAAATTTGTATCACCCTTAAGAATTTCATGTAAGTCACAGCCCTTGTAGTAATATCTTACAATTATGTAACTTTATGGCCCTTGGTGACACTTTTATGTGCAACCCTGCGTTTTTAGCTGAATTAAAAATTATTGCATAGCCTAGCTAATAGAAATTGAGCCTGATCTCGTAAGGTGCTGAGTCTTCTTAATTCCCATTGACTTTGAGAGCACTCAGCATCATGCAGGATGGGATTCACACAGACAACTCTTTCTCCAGGATTTATTTAGAAGTGAACTGAAGCCAAGATTCTCAAAGTAGGACAAATGGGAATTGGGCCAATGTAGGCAGCTGTGAGTTTAGGCAGACGGGTTTTAACTACCCTAGGTCTCAGCTGTGCCCTTTCTCTGAGTATTGGTAAAACTAAGTTAGCTAGAGGGGTAATTTTTTACTGAAGAAGTTATCCTGGTACAACCCCTAGTGTGGACACAGTTGTAGCGCTATAAATATGCTTTGATCTAGTACAGTTTCTTCCCCTTCCCAAATAACATATTTGCTCCAGTTTAATTACATCCACATGGTGTGTGTGGGGGGGGGGGGGGGAATGAGAGGGACTGTATTGATTTAACAGTTAAAGCAATACCATTTTTATGTGCAGACAAGTCTTTAGTCTGTGATTTCAGACAGGATCACAGCCTCAAGCTAGGGATGCAACGTAGACAACGCTAATATTTTTGGTAGCTCTACACAGGCCTGCTTAGGTAATTATAAAATTCAGACGAACTTTGGGGAAGTTCTTTAATCTCTCAAAGTTGTAAATATTATTGAAAAGCAACATGTTATGTAAATGCTAAATGTTAGTATTTGTTATGACGATTTGATCATCATTTGTTTATTACTGATGACGTGATCAGTGCTGCAAAAAGGCAAATGAAGACACTCTCTCCTCTGTAGCTGACAGTTTGAAAGGATTTATTAGTAGACTAGTATTATAGCATAGGGTTTCCATTTAGTTATAAAAATATGTTGCAATTTAATAAATAAATCACCCTTAAAAGTTTTGGGCTAGATTCTCTGACCCAAGGGAGCAGAAAACTGCGGGATCTCACCAGCTGGAAGAGTCTCCAGAAAGCAGTGCCCCCCTTTCATCCCTTGGTAAAGGTAGCATATTAAAGAAGGAGCAGGAAAGGGGTATAGACAGGCTCTGCTCCAGGATTCACTGGTAAACTGTTCTAATCTACACAGGGCAGGGCTGGAGTAAAAGTGATCTCAGGATCAGGATGCCACAACTGGCTCCCTCGTAGTCCCATCTCTCATCTGAGAATCTGGCCCAACGGGTTTAATTTAAAGGAAAAAATAGTTTGCACATTCCAAGGTTAGATGCCTCAAAGTTATACTATGTTATGGTGGAGGGCTTGTTAAAAATACCCAGTATGGACAGATGAAAATTCTGCAAACCCCGCAAAATAGTTTAGTGCATTTTGAAACCTCAAACTCCATGACAATCATCAATCCATCCTCAAAATTAATACATCAGGAGTAGGAGGGAGTTTGTTTGGTTTGCTTGTAAAGTCTTCTGATGTGCACGTGTTGCCTATGATCAGTATCCAATCAATTCAGGGGAATTTGAACTGCTTGATTCTTCAAGGAGTCAGTGGTCCATGCTATATAATTCAGCAGTGCTCCTCTGCTGTGTACAAAAACCCACAGAGAATACCAAGGTGTGTAGCTAAGAAACAGACCTTACGGACCCCTATGGACTTTAATGGGAGTTCTGTGTGCTCAGCACCTACGCACTCAACCCATAACACTAGAGCTTTCAGTTCTGTTTGCACAATGAAGTGTGTCATACTTTTAAAAGTGACAACTTAGCAGGAAGGGGCTGCCCTGCAGACACCCCCAACCCCGTTCAAGGTAGCGGCAGAATTCCCCAATGCCACATTAACAGCTAATAAAACAATAGCGCTTTTAGTGTGGACATCAAAGGGAACTCAGGCAGATGAATGAACTCTGCATTTCTCCACTTACTGTCAGCACTCAGGGAGAGAAGGGCAGGCCGGGGTCGGAGGCTTCATCAGGCAGCAACAAACAAATACAACCTGAAAGCCGTGAAAGGAATGGGTAAGTCAGCTCAGTGATGGCAAGCACCAAATTTCCTCTACTTGGCTCTTCATCCTCCTAATCAGTGCACTGGCACTTCTGTTGCTCCTTGCAGACACTCAACTTAATTTCCTTCTTAGTGAGTTTTATGATTGGGACCTGACCCTTACAGCTGTATGACTAACAAAAACCCCCAAAGAGGTAAAATTCATCACATGTAGGGCATCCTTACCCCTAAAACTTGGGTCAGTTCACCAATAGACTTGTCAAGGTTCATAGGCCACTTGGCATACCCAGCCCAAGCTTCAAGTGAGCCTTATTTAAAAACAAACAAACTAGGAACACAACAGCACACCCAAAATACGAATGTTCACAGCTAATCCACTCACAGAAACGAGGTATGCAACTAACTAGTGATTTCAGCAGACAGTTATCATATCTGCATGTGCAGTTACAAAAACGGTGTGCCTGAATCAGGCATGTAATTGTACACTTAACTCAGGGCCAGTAGGATTAATGGTAACCGAATATGCCTGCCCTTTAGTGGATGGAGAAAGAATATGGAAGGTGAACTAGCAGAGGAAAGGGGAACATGAGAGCAGAGAAGAGTATTTGGCGGTCAGAAGGCGATAGGGATAGGGATTTATGTTAACAGGAGTGTCATATGTAAGATGGGGGAGGGAAGGTAATTGTCCTCCTCTACGCAACACTGGTGAGGCCTCAGCTGGAGTCGTGTGTCCAATTCTGGTGCGACACCTTAGGAAAGATGTGGACAAACTGGAAAGAGTCCAGAGGAGATTGTTCTTGGTAAAATGGACTGTTCTTCGAGATAACAGGTTTAACAGGTTTTAAATGATAACAGGTTTAGAAAACCTGGCATAAGGAGAGGTTAAAAATACTGAGCATGTTTAGTCTTGAGAAAAGACAAAGAGAAGGAAGGAACCCGATAAGAAGTTGGACAAGGGAAATTTATGTTAGATATTAGGAAAAGCTGTCTAACTCTAAAGGTAGTTACGCTCTGGAATAGGCTTCCAAGGGAGGTTGTGGAATCCCTGTCATTAGAGGTTTTTAAGAACAGGTTGGACAAGCCCCTGTCAGCGATGGTCTAGGTTTACTTGGTCCTGCCGTAGTGCACAGGGCTGCTGGACTTGCTGACTTCTCAAGGTCCCTTCCAGCCTGACATTTCTTTGATTCTATGAAATGCTGAGATTTGTATGAAAGTTCAGGCCCCCAGAATACTCCAGAACTCTGCCCCTCAGTTATGCTGTGACTAGTAAGGATTGCATATACTCACTTATAGAGACAATTTAATTCCATTTGACACTGACAAAGGACAGACTTAAAACTTTCCTGAAATAACTGAAGCTCAGATCCCGCAGAAAACAGGGAAACTTGAAGGAAGAACCTCCGGGCTTCCTCCTAGTTGCAGAAATGGAGGCTGGGCTCATAGTGTAAAGACGCTTTTGAAAATCAGCTATTGCGCATGGGTGTGCACAGACAGGGAGCCAGGGTGGCATATACAGCCATGAATTTGACATTAAGACTCAACCTTCAAAGTGCACAAACAGCAATTTTATTTGGGGCTCTGATTGCTCAGTAGCTGCCCTGGTTCTTCCCAGGAGACCAGGCTCAGAATGTCCATCAGCCAGGTGACCAGTCAGGAGCATGCCCGTTTTAGGGATATTCCCATTTCCTTCTGGCTGTGCTCCGCTGGAACATTAACAGCAATTTATGTTTCATCACATCCCTAATCTATCCTATGCAGCAGGCAGTTAACCCCTAACACAGAGCGAAATGGCTGCATTCTCAGGCATCCCATTCCCAGTGTTGACTAGGGACATGATGACACATAAATGGCTCACACTGCCCCTTGCCAAACCAGAGCTGACAGGAAAGAGATGGGAATCATGATACCTTCGCTGTCTATAAAGAGGATTTACTACAGTAAGTAGTGTAGGTACTATATGACATAGCACAACTTTATTTTTTATTCTTTCCATACACGCCAAGTGCAACTTGATTGACTGGGTTAAATAAGAGCAGAGGGAGAGAGAAATGACAAGGCAGAATCAAAGCCATTACAGATGGAATCGATCTTTTAGGGGTACAGTCAGTTTGAAATTTCAGCAAGAATGACCTTTTGACAAGATATATTAACATGATTTTGATTTTTTTTTTCATGATTTTTCCCCTATTTTCTGACCAGCTCTAAGTTTGTCCTCTAGGCCTAGTCCCCAGCTAGTTCTAATACAGGATTATTCCCTGCGGTGTATTGTCTAGTGCTTTGTGCAGTCTAATTCCAAGTGCTAAGACTTCCACCATGTCCCTTGGGAGGCTTTCCCACCTGACTCTCAGGAAGTTTGTCCTGACGATCCAGCCTGCATTTTGTCCTTATTCTAGTTGAACCACCCAATGTAATTCATCTCCTTGGTGTTTACATTCCTTAAATATTACTAGGTAAGTCTCATACTGCCCCTGGCCAAACCAGAGCAGAGAGGAAATAGCTGGAACTTAAAGTCATGACACTTAGCTCCCATTTAGCCAAACTGGAAATATTTTGGCTCTGTGAATCCTTCCTCCTATAAGTCAATTTATCTGGCATCTAATCATTTTTTTGTTGCTTTTCTCTGAACTCCCTCCACTTCATCTTCACTTTCAGGTACTCAGGTGCCCAGAACTGACAGCACTGTTTTGGGTATGGGCTCAACAAAGCCATACAAGGTAAACAAGGTAGACCAAAGCGAGGATGGCAAGTACAAAGAGTTTTGAAAAGAGATGGAGACTCAATAACTCTCTCTGAAAAGAAAAGAAAAGAAAAGAAAAGAAAAGAAAAGAAAACCTCTACTTGTTCTGTATGTTTTTGTCCTTCTACAGAGGAAACAATACCTGAACCAATGGGAATGAATTACCCTTATTTTCTGAGTTGGCTTTTTTCTGTCAAATTCCATTATCAGTATTCTACACCCTTCCTACACCAGTCCCAAATTACTATTTGTCTTCAATACCTACCTTCAAGGTTTGAACTGTTTCTATCATGTTCACACATATGGCCAAATTTTCAATGTGTCCTCAACTCAGCCTCCCTTTGCATACGTGCAAAACACTTGTGCATGGAGCACCTTTAAAGCACTAACACCTGCATGTGCAAATGATAGAATCTGCATGCAATAAACCTGTTTGCAGTAGTGGCACTGCTGAAAGAGACCTCACACCCCTAACTGTCACCTACCACCCACACTGGAACCCAAAGGGAATATCCTCAAAGTACAACCCATACTCAAATCTTTCCTGAGCCCCTCTTCTGGCCTTCAAACAACCCCCAAACTCTCCAAGTTCATCATCAGAAGTAAACTCCCCACAGACCAGGAGGACACACCAACTCAGAGTGGCGCCAGACTCTGCCAGAACTACAGATGCAAAACCTACAGAATATCTCCACTGCTACAATGATCAACACCCCCTACAATACACGTTTCAAGATCAACATGGGGTGTATCTCATCCAGTGCACTAAATACCCCCAATAGAAACGATGTGGGTGAAATCAGACAATTGCTACACTCTCAAATGAACTTGCATGGAAATGATAAAAGACAAAAACACCACATCACCTGTGGGTGAACACTTTTCACAAAGCGATCACTCTGAATCTGACCTATCAGTCCTCATCCTCAAAGGAAGCCTGCCCAACACTTTCAAAAGACAAGCCTGAGACTTTGCTAGACACTAAAAATCATGGACTGAATAGACACACTGGATTTATGGCTTATTACAACAATCTATAACCCACTAACAACCCCCTCCCAGCTTCCTCCCCATGACTGGTGGGGTTTTAACAGGGCCTTTCACCTTGAATGGTTCCTTGAAATGCATGTTAACAACCTATGCTAAATAATCTGTTCCATCTTGTATTTAGCTGTGACACTCTGAGGTCTGGTCTACACTACAGACCTATATTGGTATGAGGACATCACTCAGAGTGATGTAGTTTACCTACCTAACCCCCCATGTTAGCACTGGGAGAGCTTCTCCTGCCAACACAGCTACTGCCTCTCGGGAAGGTAGATTAATGACACTGATGGGAGAGCTATCTCCCATAGACTTAGAACATCTTCATTAAAGCACTGAAGTGGCACCGGGCCAGCTATGCTAATGCAGCGTTTTAAGTGTAGACATGCCCTTAATAAGTTTCCCAGACCTGAAGAAGAGCTCTGTGTACGCTCAAAAGCTTCTCTCTCACCAACAGAAGTTGGTCCAATAAAAGATATCACCTCACCCATCCTGACTCTAATAGCCTAGGGCTGACATGGCTACACCACCAGTCATATTTTGTACCTCAGTTCTCTGGTAAGCCAGCTCAACCTGAAGATTCACTTAAATAGGAACAAGAAGAATTCCTTTTATTCAATGTTAGCAGTCAGTCTCTGTCTCGTCAGTCTCTCCATCTCCATGTTTGCTTGTAATTCATGCCTTCCGAAAGTCTTGCCTTAGGCCAGCAGAAAATTAAAACAAGGAGCCAGATTTTCCTTTTCTTCCTCACTTTTGCTCTTTCATCAAACGCAATGACAATCTGGCAGAGTTGAATATTTTGATCAGCTCTTTCTTTCAGGCTTTGAAGTCCCATGAACCCTGGGTAGGAGTCCACTCACATCTGCTTTCCATGAAGCTGTTTGCTGCACTTTATTTGTGCCATATTAGATTTTTCAGGACACGGACAGAACCAATGAAGCACTGACATTCTTTGGAAAGTACATACACAACCACCATGTTATTCCAATAGAAACAAACGACTGTGGGTTGCTGTCATTTTCTCAAGAGAGGAATGATATGACACTACCAAGATGCAACGGTCTTGAACTTTCAATTACATTTAGAAATTTTTTTTAAAATACAGTTAAAATTAAATTATTGCATCACAGCTTTAATTTGCAGAGTAATCAACAGGTGCTCTACCCATCAAAGCGAAATAAAAAAGGTGTAATATAAAAATAAAGGTTAGTGAAGACATCTGGTGGCTGTACAGAAGCTATGATATCAGAGATGGTATCAATGAAACAGTATTGTCAATAAGATAATGGCTTCATGTTACTAAGGCAAAGCCAAAACATTTTACAAGCAAGAGACTAATCCTGTGACAATGTCTCATTCCAAGGATTTTATTGCTATCAGACCAAACCACTGGTGTTGACTTAATCTCTTTATCAGATGGATGCTGGTGAAGCAGAGGGGCCTTTGATTGTCCTACTGTCTGTTCTTTACTTTTTATTTCTCCATTAAGAAAACAAAATGGTAAAAGTTTTTGTCCATTTCTTGTTCTAAAAAAGGATCGTGAGGTTCTGCTTTCTAGGTCAGAGGTAACTGAAGAATGACCTGTGGAAAACAAGCCTCAGAAAAGTCTACAGTGGGGCCTAATGGTCTCAGTGTGCTTGTTCTTTTACGCCACTCTCTAGTGCACCCATTAACCGTGAGATGGAGAGTTAGCCAAACACCAGCCCAAACGTGAGCTTGATTTTGAAAGAACAACTTCCTAATTAAATGAGCTCAGTATAGCTCCAATTAGTAGAGCCCAGTCAGGAAAAGGCTTTCCTCAGCCCACTTGCAGGAGGTGCAGTTTGCAGGACATAGGAGATTCAGGTCAAACGTAACTGAGTGGGGAAGCATGAAGTCTGTGCTTACACTAGTCCAGCCATGAGGGTAGAGAATCTACTAACTGGCTCCAGTCAATCTGAGGATCTGATCATCAGCTGGAAGGGACAAAAACATTTATTACATTGCTCAAAGCACTACTTAGGCCTGTAAATAGCCTTGTTATGTACATAAGTGCTGATATGAGCAACCAGACGCAAGAGTTGGATGTGAATTTTCTCTACTAAACACATTATTTCTGGCTCTGTCCCATCAACCACCAAGAATAACTGATTCTTGTTTTCTTTACAGCGTAGTTTTATGTACATGTACAGTGGTGGCCAATCAATGGCTCGATCATCAAGGTGCTCTGCTGAGCTCTCTGGCTCTGATCCAGCAAAGCATTGACGTCAGTAGGATTACTCACACCCTTAAAGTGAAATGCTTTGTGGGATCAGGGCCAAAATGCACAACACCTCGCAGGATCAGGCCCCAAATGATCTTACCTTTCACAGACATTGTTCTTTTTTAAATGGAGAGAGTCTTTTAATGAAAAACCCTCAGCAGCAAGCTAGTAAGATCTGCCTGACAGCAAAGAGGAATATGTGCTTCTTTTAGTGATCACTGCTTCATTAGCTTACGTTCTCCACAGGGCAGCAAATGTGTCTATGCATATAATATGTAAGGTACCTAGAACACTCAGTGCTTTGAATTAATAATAGGACAAGAACGCAGCAGTCATCACATTGGATCAGCTGCATCCATTATCCTGTCTCTGACAGTGGCCAATGCGATACTGGCAAACCAGGTGGCAGATCATGCCAAGGCCCCGGGCCTCACTGAACACTTACAAATGCATAGCTGGAAACCAGTCTTACTTACCTGTGTGTTAGGGCTAGTCTACACGGGCAACGATAAAGCGCTTTAATGTGGCTTGTGTGGTCGCGGCAGAGCGCTGGGCTCTAAAAAAACCACCTCCACGAGGGGCGTGGCTCCCAGCGCTGGGGCACTGTCTACACTGGTGCTTTACAGCGCTGAAACTTGCTGCACTCGGGGGGGTGCTTTTTCACACGCCTGAGCGAAAAAGTTGCAGTGCTGTAAATTGCCAGTGTAGACAAGCCCTTAGTGTTAGCAAAATAGATATGTTAAGTTGATAAGAATGTGTTGAGACTTTATGAAACGCTTGTAGGATGCTGCATGTATTGATCTCACTTAACTCTATAGCCCAAGGTATAAAGTTATATTGAGTGTTTGCATTGTAAACCTCTGTAATTGTGTAACTCACCAAACAGGTAAAGAAGTGTTAATTAAGGTAAAGTGTTCATCCTGCACACAAGATGGCCCATTGAGGGCAAATGAGGTATTGTGTGGCATCAAAGGACAGAGACCGTGTTGACTGCATTCTTAGCTATCTCCAGGAAGGGGAGACCAACGCATGAACTCATCCCCTCAGTCAGGACTCTGGGATAGATGGGATAAAAATCCCTGATGAGGAGAAACTGGATCTTTTATGCTGTCTGGACTCTGAGGGACAAAGATTCCTAAACATATGCAAGAGATCCCCCTGCTATTTGACGTGGATTAGTCCTAAAAGACATTCAGAGCTGACAGATTACTACAATTCTGTCACATTTTGGAACCACAGACTGTAACTCATTTGTGTATATATGTTTGTCTGCTTTAACCCGTAATTAATTCTCTCCTTTCTATTTCCTAGTTAAAAAATCCTGAGTTAGTTTACTATAGGATTGGCTACAAGCGTTGTGTTTCGTGTGAGATCTGAGCTACACACTGATGTGGGGTACGTGACTGGTCTCTTGGGACTGGAAGCAACCTGAATCTTGTGTGATCTTTGGTGTATGGCAGCCATTGCTTAGTCCAGGTTGCCTGGGTGGGCGGATAGATTGGAATGCCCTAGGGGACTGTCTGTGACTCCATGGTAAGACTGTTACAGTGCTTTAGAAGTTCTCGTTTGTTACCGGGTTGGGTTGATGAAATCTAATTATAGAACATATCACCAATTTGGGGTGTAGGCACTGCTTTCTGACAGTCTGCCCCGAGGTTGGCACTCATAGTCATGGGCCATTCCATACAGCATGACAGCCACTACCCACTGCTGCAGAGGAAGGGATAAGAAACCCTGAAGTGGGCAGTGATAGAGTAATCTACCCATACAGCAAGTTGTTGCCTAGCCCCTAATTAGTTAGCAGTTGGGTTATGCTACAAAACATGAGGGCTAACATCCATATGTGTGTGTGTGTGCACGTGCATGTACACGTGTGTGTTTTGCTCAAGTCTCTGTTCAGAATCCTATTCTCCAGTCTGGTCCTTACACATCTTATTTTGCAAACTTGGTTCATTTTTGTTATTGTTCTCTTCATAAAATGTTTTTATTTATACATTTTTTCTATGAAAATGCATTTTAAAATGGAGAGTAATGAAATATGCTGTAAGGCAGCCATTGAATTCCCTAAAAAATTACTGACCATTTACCTCTGACAGCTCAAAATATGCCTCTTTTCTGTTGCATAATATGCTGGGTACATAGAGTATAAGACACTTCAGTGCTACCCTGTGTCTTTGGTACTGTACATCTCATATGGAAATGTCAGTGTTGTCATGGGACCTTGACATTTAAAAGCATTCCACCCCACTGATAATTATTGTTTTTATTGCGTAGGTGCCCAAAGGTGACTGGGGCCTTGTTATACACAGAAACATAGGAAGATATGGTCCTTGCACTGAGGAATAGACTTAGGCAGGAAATTGTTTTCCTGTCCCATGAAAAGTTTTGAGATATTGAAAAAAAAAAAAATCCATCCTGAGTCTCAACAAAAAGTCAAAAGCTCAAAAAAAATTGTGAACTGACCCCTCCCCCAAGGGCCAGCTCCAGGTTTTTTGCCGCCCCAAGCAAAAAAACAAAAGCCAGAGTGCCGCCGCCGAAGCAAAAAAAAAAAAAGTCCGGAGTGCTGTTCCTTGAAAAGTGCTGCCCCAAGCACATGCTTGGAATGCTGGAGCCGGCCCTGCCTCCCCCCAAAAAATTTCAGTTCAGGTCAATTGAAATGTTTGGTTTTGATCACTTCAAAACATTTTGTTTCAATTTTTCAACCTTTTTTTTACCCTAATTAGCTTAAATTTCTAAACAAAAAGTCATTTTGAACCAGCAAATTGAACTGTTGTGTTTAGAAAATGTTGAAACATAAAACCTTTTTTCAAGTTTGTTTGTTTGTTTTACTTGAAAAATTGGTCAAAACCAACCCTTCCCCGCAAAAAGTTTTGGCTTCAACAAATCAATATTTTGCATCAAAAAATTCCTGACCAGCTCTTCTGGAGAATGTTACAGCCCCTGAAATCCAGCCTGCAATGCATGCCAGCAGCAAAAGGGGCCTACGAAGGGATCCTTTTCAGCTCCACACTGGTGATTTACATTATCCTATGCAGGCAAAAAAAAAGGGGGGGAGGGAGGGGGGAAGAGGCAGGAAGCCACAGAACAAATTTAGAAAAGAAAAACGTGATTAAGAAATGTGCTGTGCCAGGTAAAACTCCTCTGCTTTGTTATTATGAAAGTTCCAAGGATTGATAATTTTTCCCTGTTGTTGGTTTGTAAATTACTTCTGAGTAGAAAATTCAATTACATGGGCCAAGTCAACCATTATGTTTTTCCTGGCAATGCTTCATTTTGCCAGTGGAAACATTTTTTCCTCTTCTTTTTTTCTGGATTCAGCTCTGCAAAGTTGTGAAATTCTTCCAGCTCTCTTGTCTGATGTGATCATAAATATCGTGATTGTATTGCGTTGATTGACAGACTTGGGATGGATTAAGTGGGGATTACAGACTGGAATGATCCAAATGTGCTTTCATGGTCAGTAACTCTGCAATAAGTCATAGTTCTAATGTACATTAACTATATAATCTAATTAACATGGCTGTTTATATATTTAATATTGTTCTAAAACATATTAAAAGGGGTCTTAAGGAGAATTATGCTTTGTTTAAAATATAAAAAAAACATTCTTTGAATGTACTGTAGCTGGTTTTAGGAATTGCCCTTAAGCTAACAATGGTTTCTTTCACTATAAACAAGTGACATTTACAATAGAGTGAGTCTAATTCTGCTCTCATTTACATGAAGAAAACTCCATTTTCTCCAGTGGAGTTACTCCAGATTTCCCCTTCTGTAATTCAGAGCAGAATTTGGGCCAGTATCACATTAGGACTAATATTTTAAAATTTGGATGCCTAAAGTTAAACTATTAAATCCATAAATGAACGTTGCCTGATTTTCACAGATTCTCAACACCCACAACTCCCAGTGATGTATTATTGACTGAGTGAGAACTGCAGAATTTGGTCTAGTGGGCTTAAACTGGGAACATTTTGCTGCACAGGTTCTCATGCGCACAACTGTTTATATGCAACACATCTAATAACATAAAATTATATGAAATAACTCAGAGGTAAGAATTCAAGCTGTAACAATATGTTTAGCTGCTGCATGTGAGAGCATATATAGTGCTTGCTGTTTCACAAGTCACGATTTAATTTCAAGCACAAGGTATTACCAATAGAGATGTTTTGTAATTGTCCAAAAAAGTATTTGACTTCTGACTCATCCAGATATTTCATAGGACTGTAGGTTCTGTTCTTGTCTCAAATTGATCTGGCAACACAATAGACCTTCTATAGCCGTGGCTTGCACTTCTACGCAGCAGTTCATTTTCCACAAGCAATTTTTAATTGTGGGAGCACTTCCAAGTAAGTTAAAAAGTTGTTTTGTTTTTAGTGAGTGTCAATGCTAGATTGACGGTTCTAGATCCTGAGCGTCTGTCTGTATTGAATGACTGCAGCAGAGGCAGTGGCAGTCAAGCAGCCCATCAATGGGTAGGTATACACTGCAATTAAAAACTCAGTCTTGTGGGACTGCTTAATTGCATTGCAGATGTCTGGGCTTGGCAGGAGCCCAGGCTCTAGGACCCTGCAAGGTGGGAGGGTCACAGAACTCAGGCTGCAGCCCAAGATGGCGCATCGACACCACAATTAATCAGCCCCACAGCCTAAGCCTCACAAGCCCAAGTCAGATGGCACAAGCTGGCCATGGCTGTCCAAGGCAGTATAAACATACCAAATGTGCCTCAGCCCTGACCCAGAGGGCTGAGAGGGGGCCTATTCAGCCCTTGACCTTTCTGCTGAGGCTGCCAGCAATCGTACAAAATATGCCTGCTAGTTCTGGGACATGTGGGCACCTCTTCATGAGGAACTGGATTGACACCACCAATTCATTTCACCTAGGACCTCTTCTAGAGATCAATGGGGAGTTCAATCACTGGGCCCATCCAATTATTGGCCTCTCTGCCGAGATCAATACTCTTTCAGGCTATGACCAGCAATCAGGTGATAATGACTTTGATTCACTATTGACCTTGGGCTAGGTTCAAATCACCAACTCAGAGGTGAAAGCCTGCAGCCCATTATCAATCCCCTAAGCAGCACAGAAAGCCCCTTTAAAGTCCATTAAATAAAGTAGGAATGTTTCAATTTAAAAGAATTAGAAGTATCTTTAAAATGTGACAGTTCCCATCATGCAAAGTCTCTGCACAGTGCACTGCCCAACAAGCCTGATTATTTCCCAACCATACAGGGGCTTAGGAAAAATGTCAAGCACTCAAATCATTTTAAATCCTGCTGCACTGCACATATCCAAAATCCAAACAGGGCTCCCATTCAAGGGCTTATAAAAACTTGAACACCTTCCAATCATTTAAATCAGTCGTTGAAGGTTAGAGTGATTTAAAACTATTGTAACTCCTTGTGTTTGGTGTGCAAGGGCTCCAACTTGGAAGCTAATCAAGGCATGTACTAGTATGGCAGCTCCAAGCATATTGAATCAATTTCAGCATGTAAAAATAATTAACGACGATAAAAATACATTAATAATGCTGTAATTGTAAGGCTGGGCCAAATTTTCAGCATGAAACAAAAATGGCTGCAGAAAGTCCAAAAGGTTTGTGAATAGCCCAGACTAGGAGTAATGAGAGATTTCAATGACAAAGGAATGAACGGAAGCAAATCAAATGTCTGGCGCAACAGAAGAACACATTTGTCAATGGCTAAAAAATTACACTGGTCTGAGTTCCAGGACTTGCTCAATTCAGTGCTGGACCGGTGATAGCACAGCACTCCCAGGCCAATGGATCAGTGACAGTTTAAGAGCCAAGATCTTGCATGTTATCAGAGCTAAAAACAAACACCATATATCACTGAAATTGGCACTCAAATCCCAGCTTCCTAGTAGTATAACGTGTGAAGGCCAAATTTAATGCCTGTCCGGAGGTAACTCCATTTGAAGGTGGCTGTTCCAAACCATCTCCAAATTATCTGAATCCCTGCAGTTGTGATGTCAGGCTGAAAACCTTAAGAGAATAGAATACTGGCTCTTCCTACTTTTGGCTGGCCCCAGAAACACTAGCCTATCAAGCGGTGTTTGCGCACTTCCACTTCCACTCTGGAATGGGACCAGAAAATGCCCATGGCTGCAGAAATGGAAAACCAAAGGAAAAATTACAAGTTCCAAGGTTAACTGCACCTCTTCGCCCTCTATGGTCTGCTCAACAGTGCCCCTTTATGTCTCAGGTCTCCAGCCATCACCTCTCTATGGGCAGGGACCTGCATCCCTCTCCCTCCAGCAACATTTTCCAATCTCTGTTTTTTTGTTTTAGGCGACAGTCCAGGAGGGTTCTTGTTTTATCAAGATCAATTCACTCACCCAATCAGAGGCAAAATGACCAGGATGATAAAGTCTTCCTAGGTGCCATGGGGATGGGGACATTGGAAATACGACATATTGTCCCATGAAGAAGATGGGTGGGAAATAGATAGACAAACAGATTCTCAACTTAGAAGAGGACTGTAGTTTGGAACTGTAGCATTTAGTTTCCCCACTCAAAAGGAGAGATTTTCTCATTAATTCTGCTAAAGCAAGCTCCAGAATGCAGAAGAGAGACTGGATTATCAATAGTACTGGAAGAAAAAAAATCCTAATCTACATCCCGTCATTCAAAATTCTACTGGGGGTTTAAAATGAACCCTTTCCCTTGCTGTGAATTCCAATTTAGTTCACAGTGAAATACAACATAGCCCAGAACAATATCAACCAAGAGAGATTTATCTGAAAAAGGTCTGCAAAGCCTTTTACTGTCTTTAATCATGGAAATAATTCAGTTGTTGCAAACCTGATATTCATGGCTGGGGCCCAAGGATCTTACAATCCACAAAAACACTGGAGGGAACCATAAAAAGCAACTGGCCGTGAGGAATTACACTTATTGTTTGAGGAGAGTAGAAATATGACTATAGCAATTTGGAAAGAAATGTATCTAGTGCCTAAAAAATAAAATTTTGTTGTTTAAATTACTATGTTAGAAGTAGAGATAGAGTAGGTGCAGGAATGAGATAAAGGCAACACATAAAGCAAGTGGATATGATAGACGTAACGCTGATTGGAAGAGGGAAGCTCTTGAAAGAACTTTCCTCCCCTACAATATCCTCCACTACTGAGGGCATCTGCCTCTGATCATTAAGCAGCTCCACAGCCGTGTGGTCCTTTTGGATTCTTCAGTGCTATTAGGTACGCAAGTAGGGACGACAACAAATTCATCCACTTTTCTGTGACTGGTCGGAAGACTGCACCCTTCAAATCAGATACAGACCTGACCACAGTGATCACACATCAGTGACCTCCCGAGGTGATTATTTCAGTTCATATCTAGGAATGAAACCACACTCCAGCTGGTGTAAAATGCAGCAGCCCATCTGCTAAGCAGCACAGGTTGCTATTAGCACATCACCCCAATGCGCCTCTCTCTGTATTGGCTCCCCACGGAATACAGAATCCAGCTCTGTCCTGATAGTCAAAATCCTCCAGTAGAATAGTCCTAAGTACATCAGAAATCACCTCTCTGTGCCGATGACCTCCTGTGACAGCTACATCCCAATGGTTCTGGAACTATGAAAGTTTTATCTAATAAGGGGCAGATCATGAGCACTGGAGAAGGAACTTTCAAAGAAGCTGGAGCTCACTTCTAGAAGAGATAAGAATGACCAGAGACCTCATAGCTTTCAGAGCTAATTGCCAAATTCATCTCTTTGACAAAGGTTTCCCTCATTACGCTCCTCTCTATCTCTTGTATAAATCCCTTGAATTCTATTCAAACAGTTTATTCCTACCTCCTGAGAAGGAAAAGAGGAAGGGTGAATTTTTTATATAAATAATTGGGAGGTATTTAGATACTAATAACATCCACTATCATGAGATTGTTGACAGGGTGCACTGCAGGAATGAAAATCAGTAGAGATGGGACAAGGATATATCCACTCTGCAAGATGTTTTGGGATCTGGCTTTAACACCTGCCCATGCTTTTGAATGTTACATCATAGGCAGGGCTGGCTCTAGGCACCAGCAAAACAAGCTGGTGCTTGGGGTGGCACATTTTGAGGGGCGGCATGGCCGGTGCCAGAATGCCACCCCTGCCACCCCTAAAAATGTGCCCAGGCCGCGGCGCGCGAAACAGCTGATTCGCACGCCGCTGCTCCCCCTCCCTCCCAGGCTTGAGAGCCTGGGAGGGAAGGGGAGACTCCAAGCAGCTGCGGCGCGCATGCCTCTTCTCCCCCTTCCTCCCTCCCTCCTTCCTAGGCTTGAGAGCCTGGGGGGAGGAGGCAGGGCTGGGGATTTGGGGAAGGGGCGGAGTTGAGGCGGGGCCGGGGGTGGGGGGGGAGCAGCCAAAATTATTTTTGCTTGGGGCGGCAAAAATCCTAGAGCCGGCTCTGATCATAGGGAAAGTGAAGCTTTTCAGATTGGACACCTTGGATCAAGCCTTTATAAAGGTGTGACTGGGGCCCTAGTGGGGAGCCAGCTGTGGTCACTCAATTAGGGTGAACTGCAAAGAATCGGGCAGACAATCCCCATAAAGCTGGTGGATATTCCAATACTTAGATTTACCAAGCCAGCATAAAACAGCTTCTTTATTACCTTACTGGTAGTCCAAACAACACAGTTCCCTTAAAAGTGATCCAGCCTCAGGCCTTCATCCAGGTACCCACGTCAAATATGATGAAAATTTCTGTAAATCTTATTTCATCATATAAAAGAAAAGGTTCTACCAATCCCAAAGGATCAGACACATTACCTCCCAGGTTATTGAATATTCCAGATCTTACCCAAATACATGCTACAGTCAATTCTTATTAACTAAACTAAAATTTATTAAAAAACAAAAGAGAGAGAGAGAGTGTGGTTAAAAGATCAATATACATACAGTTGTGAGTTCAATTCATCTGAAGTGCAGATTCATAGCAGAGATGGTGAGCTTTGTATTTCCAAAGAGTTATTTCAGAAATAGTCCATAGGTTATAGTCCAATGTCCAAATCTCATATTCAGGCCCTAACAGCATAACTGAGACCTCAGTCTTGTGACTCAAACTTCCCCTGATGAAGCCTAAGCAGATCTCAGATGACAGAATCAGGACCTAAGGATCTTTTATACAATTTCATGTCTTTTGACAAGTTGGAGTTCCTCCAGGAACAAAAGGTAATTAGCATGAATTTGAAGGAGGCCCATCACCGGTACTTAGCTATGCAAATTAACATAAGGCCATTTGCTTGTTCCTCCACCATTCACAGTACGTTTCAAATAGAGATGAATATTGAGATATCCTGTGTTTACAATTAATTTAAACGATAGGATGTTCTTTTGACCTCTGAATTATCAGAATATAGCATAGATAGGGACTGTTGATTACATTGTGGACCCTACTCATACATATGTAAATATACAAAAACACAAACATTGTCTCCCCATATATCTTTTGAGGGTTATTTATTTTGCAGGATGTTTAAACCTTTCTAGCTATGCGTCACAAAAGGACCCTGCACAAGCTGCCAAATTCATTCCCAAATTTCATGGCCCGATATGATTATTGCAGGACAAGACAACAACAACTCAGATACTACGAGGGTGTGTGTAAGTGTAAGAACATAGATAAAGCCAAGAATCTGCTTCAAACTGTCATAGCTGCTATGTGCTATTTTAGTACATCTCATAGCGCAGAGGTTCCTAAGCTAAAATTGATATTAATATATCAGCTCTTATTAAATGCACTGCAATAAACTGGCTAGTGTGTCCGCATATCACTGTTCCCTACTGGATGGAATCAGAACTGCTCAACTATAGGTCATAGGGCCTATGGTGCCATGCACCTGTTACAATAATATTAAATGCTGATTGCTCTCCACATGTATACTGTCAAACCTCTGAGAGTTTGTCACATTTGATTTCTGAGTAAACCTCTGATGATTGTAGAATACAGGTGCCAGGGTTCTTAATACTGCTCCCTTGCTGTTATAGCAAGGGGATTTTTGCATACTCCGAATTATGCTTGTTTAGAAAACAATGACAAAATCGATCACTATCTTTCTGTCTTATTTTTTTGGAAAGGCTACATTTAACCAGAGCAGCCCAATGCTGACAGGAGCAAGTGATCCCAAAATGAAACAAGCCTTGTGGCTTTACATTCATTAACCCTCAGATTTGCAATGTAGTAGGTCCACTGTCCACATCTTCTGGTATTTGACCTCCAAAAAAAGCCCTGATGGTTTTCTGGCTGGTTGTGCTCCTAGTCTTTGGGAGTGGGTGGGGCGGAGGGAGCAGAGGGAGGGTTTCTTTGCTTGAACATTGGATCTGTGTTTTACTTCTCCTGCCGCAGCGTCCTCAGGATGGCTGTTGGCTGCACTAGATGAATTTTATTTTTCTAGCCTGTTGTACCTCCTCTGGGAGAAGCTGTTACAGTTGTAGTTTTATTTTTCCAGCTTGTCCAAGCTTACCAGCTCCCCAGGGCACAGTTTGCCTGAGTGGTTTGCAACAGTTTTATTTTTACAATAACTATTGCACTTTTTAATTTTATGTTTGTATGCTAATGAAATACTTTTTAATCACAATGCAGATGCAGACACAGTCGCAAGGGCCAAGAAAAATACATAAACAGGAAGGTAATCCAAATGTATATCTGCCCAGCATGGTACAGCAGTACTTTCCAAACCCAAGTTCAGACTGACACAATCCTGGATCTCTGCATTAAGAATTTGACAACATAACTTGGGTCTCAGTACATGTGCTCTGCATTTCATGGTTTGGAATTTTCTGATGAGAAGATACATGCTGAGATAGCAACCTCTCTCTGGGTGTGTGAGGAATCATGGAACATGGCATTTATAAAACCTCTGATCCCTCCAGCTCCAGGTTCATACTGATGCCAGAATCACAGAAAATATTCTGAGGATGAGGCTAATTGTGGATTTTGTTAATAACTCAAATAATCTCCCGCTGAAACCCAGCACCTCACATACTCTGGGTACTATGCAAATAAAACACATAACAATAATAATAATAAATAATCTGCTGGACATGGACATGCTGCTGCCAGGGATTTCAGCCACTCATTTCAGTTGTGTTTGTTGTCTGCCGGTGGTAGATGGGACCCCTCTCTGTGATTTGGTCTCTGCGGGTATGTCTACACTGCAATTAGACACTGGCGGCTGGCCCATGCCAGCTGACTCTGGCTCACAGGGCTGTTTAATTGTGGTGTAGACATTCAGGCTCATGCTAGAGACCAGGCTCTAGGACCCTGTGAGGCGGGAGCGTCTCAGAGCTCGGGCTGCAGCCTGGGCCCAAACCCCTACACCGCAATTAAACAGCCCCTTAGCCCTGAGCCCTGTGAGCCTGTGTCAGCTGGCACGGGCCAGCTGCAAGGTTTTAATTGCAGTGTAGAAATACCCTGAATGGTACGTGCCGTACGGAGCACACAATTCGCTTGTATCTATAAGAACACAACAGTCTTCATGACTGATGGCCAGCTAACCTATGTCATTTCCTGCGCACTAAGTCAATAGACCAAGTTCAGCTAAGGAATAGCAGCAGGCAGGTAGTTGTCATTTCCCCTATTTTCCTGGATAAAAACTCTCATTAAGTGTTATTTATCTCCCTCCTTTAAGGACACACCAGAAGGGCTGGCGTGTCAAAAATGCAACCTACACGCCATCTATGGAACTGTGCACAAGCACATTCAGCACTTTGCCCCTACTGTGCATAGCTTCTTGAGATACAGTTATAGGTAAATCTAACCCAAATATCCTCGGCACTCAGCTACATAGTTTCGCCTAGCCACATAGTACTAATCCCGGTAAAATCAGCATGAGAATCAGCATTGCCACTAGACCTTCCAAAGGTACTGGCTAGGGTGGGATGTTAATTTTTTTGGCTGGTTCAGGCTGCTGCCTCAGCAAGTCAGGCAGTGTTCCACAGACATGAGACAGAGGGAGAGCCCCACCCAAAGCCCTGCAGGCTACAAGAACGCGAGCTGAGCCCATGAGTTCAAATCTAACCTCTACTGATATTTACATGCTCTTCATAGCCCTTATTATACTAAGACCTGAGCCATCCCTAGAAGGCACTCAGGTATTCGGCCCCCATTTAACAAAGACGTTAATAGAGAGGTTTCACAAGGTTACTTCAGGCAGAGATAGGATTAGAAACCATGTCTCTATTGCAGCAGACCCCCATCTTATTCACATAGACACACTGGATTTCAGATTGAATGTGCCAAATATCTGTGCTTTGGTTAGCCTCTGTCTACAATACCATACTCCCCTCCCAACAGCAGGGAGAGAAGAGAACCTAGTATTCCTGATCTCCAATACTCCACTGCTGTCTAACAAATCATTGTACATCCCACTGGCAAGATGTATGTTGAGTCTCCCTCTGGTGGCTAGTCCACAGGGAGGATAGCAATTACTCCTGTAGTTTAAGGGGTAGATGTCTGTGTGGGGATCTGAAAGCTGGGGTTATGATCTTGTTGTGAGAACTTTATGGCTGCACTTGTCAGTTTTCTTTATTAAAAACTGGTTCATTTAATTCACATAGTGAGAAAACAACCCTAGAAACAGGTTTCATAATTAAAAAACATTATCTGTAAATTATGGTGCAGCACACGACAATGTACAGTTGTCCCACATTTTGGATTGCTGGTGTCACACAACAGCAGGGCTGAAGCTTGGGAGTTATGATTGCCACCATGGGAGGAAAACAGATTATTGGTGGATAATTTAGGGCCTCTGTTGCTATTCAGAGGTTTGCTATAGGGCAAAAGCAGTAGCACTGTGAGAAAAACATACACAGAGAACTGGGTCAATTCATTCCTTGTACAAGTGCAGTTTACAACTCTATTGATTTTGGTGGAAATTATCCCTAGGATGTCTGAGGTCACACCATGAGGGAGAGGGTGAATCAGATGGAGAACACCTCATGCTCAGATGCTTGGACGTCTGCATGAACACGGCTTTAAGAAGCATTCTCATAATCCTTCTCCTCCCAGAGCTGGAGCCAAAAAATTCTTACCATTCCTGAGGAGCAAAAGTGAGATTTAATGTAAAATGAGAGATATTAAAAGGGAGAACCACATATGAGGAGATGATGGCATTTCCTTGGCTTAGTTCCAGGAGAATAGGAAAAGAAAACAGCTCAGCTGTGTTAAATCCTACTATCTTTGGCAGCTCAGCAAGGTGCCCCTCACATAGGACACATGAAAGAGGCAACTAATAACAAGGGAAGTAGCATTGGGTGCAGGGCAAAGAGATCTGGAGAGATATCTGATTTCGTTCCTTGGTCACAGTGTTAGATATACAAGCCCTCCAAAATACCAAACTACACTCAGTGTGTGCACAAAATGTCCATTTATTAGACACACAATGTGATCAGTAAAAACACTTCTGCTGTGACTCTTGTACAGATATCATGTGAGGTTGATTTATTCCACTGTGATTTGGTGTTAAGGGAGCCCAGATGCTACATGACTAGATAGATAGATTAGATAGAATTTTTTTAAGTAGATCTTGGCTAAGCAGTGATTTGATTAATATCATAGACTACCAGGGTTGGAAGGGACCTTGGGAGGTCATCTAGTCCAACCCCCTGCTCAACCAGGACCAATCCCCAGACAGATTTTTGCCCCAGATCCCTAAATGGCCCCCTCAAGGATTGAACTCACAACCCTGGGTGTAGCAGGCCAATGCTCAAACCATATCTGTGAGTATTGGAAGGATATCAAGAACTAGTTTGGGGTGGTTCAGGAAGAAATAGCTAAGTATAATAATGAGATGTAATTAAGTAAATGGAAAATTTAGGTTGGCCACGAGGACAAAATTTCCTAAAGAACTGGTCAGATTCTGGGATAGCCTTTCAAGGGCTCTGATGAAAACTCCATCACTGGAGTTATCCAAAAGCATATACATGCTGAAGAATATTCCATGGAGACATTCCTGACAGGAAAGGACTGAGTGAACTAGCATGTCTGATCAGCGCTGCTTATTGAACAGAAGTGTTGGGTCCTTGGTCTCACATTACTGTTTCACCAGAACTAGACATGCCGCCTCTGTAATTCAGGGTACCCTTAGAAAGGAGCTTGCTAAAGATATTTTACTCCTTGTAATAGCTGTGAGTGATGTGGTCCCAAAGTCCATTCTACAAACCAAGAGCAGTTTTGGTTCTGGTCTAGGTAAGAAAGATTTTGTTTTTATTATTTCAATATATTCACTCCTCCAGTTTCAAAATATTCCAGCTCTATCCAGTTAGTATGATGGTACAGCTTATATGTGATTTTTCTGAACAGACTGTTCTGCATTTTAGGGCCTGTTTGGATGTATAGAGACTGCATGGAGCACTATGATTTTGCTGTAAAGATGGAAGTTGACCAATAGTGATTTTTTCTTTTTATTATTTGCAATTATTTTATGGTGCATCAGAAAACCCAGGGCCAAACACAGAGGTCCTTCCTCAGTTTTCACTCAGTCCTTACTCAGGTATAACTCCTTCAGTGAAAGCCCTCACTGAATGCAGGAGAACTTCAGGATTTGGGCCTTGCCCATGAATGAAGATTTGGAAGTTGCTTATTATGTGATCATGAGATGAGAGACCCTAGGACAGTGGTTCTCAAACATTTGTGTTGGTGACCCCTTT
This sequence comes from Trachemys scripta elegans, assembly GCF_013100865.1. NCBI lineage: Eukaryota > Metazoa > Chordata > Testudines > Emydidae > Trachemys > Trachemys scripta. The sequence continues at coordinate 18,668,499 of NC_048309.1, read as the reverse complement.
CAAATAGCAAGCCTCTGAGTGTGACCCCCCTTATAAATTAAAAACACTTTTTTATATATTTAACACCATTATAAATGCTGGATGCAAAGCGGGGTTTGGGGTGGAGGTTGATAGCTCACGACCCCCATGTAATAAACTCATGACCCCCTCAGGGTCTCAACCCCCAGTTTGAGAACCCCTGCCCTAGGAAACTACCCAAGAGTAGAAAAGAAGGGGAGAGGAGATTTAAACTCAGACAGCCTCACATGCTGTTACCATTAAAAGTAGCTCTCTACCAGATACACTCTTATCCTCCCAACATCTGATTAATTTACTAAGTTATTAAGCTCTTTGTTGTAAAGGTCTTTTTAGCAGCTAATAGGAAATTAACTAAAGCAATTCTGAACATGCATCTGCTGTTGCAATTGTCCCAAAAGAATAACAAAAAGCTCAGCTGTTTGGTTGGCAGGCATAAAGGTCAAGCTATTGACCTCAGTTTTGGGGTATCAGTTACAGCCAAAAGTCAGCATTCCCCACTGCCTGCTGCAGTCCTCTTGTCTTCTTCTAAATATAGCTGCTCTTAGTGGCAGGGCATATCTTCCTTTTACACAAAGGGACATGCCGCATCACCTCAAAATAAATAGAAGACTCAGCACATCAGTGGGCCCTGGCAGTGTTTAACACCACAGGTTATGTTTTCTAAAGTCTGCAGCCTTTGTGCTCTTTTACTCATCATTTGTGTAGTGTTGACAATGACCTTGGTGCTGTACAGTGCATACAAATAAAGACAGTCACTACCCTCAAGCTTTTACCATTTAAATTCACTACAGAAAAGTCGGCCACATAATCATAGTTTTGGTATAAAATCTCAGCAAGATATTTTGAAAGGCAGAAGATAGAAAATGTGTGATTCTTTGGTAGCTTTGCCACCTCTGAGGTACAAAAAACTGGGACATCTGGGATGCTTCTGAGCCCATAAAACTGAAGATTTCCCTGGACAGCAAAAGAAAGAAAGAAAGAAATTCCCCAGGACAACTACCTCAACAAAGGGATGGGAAAACCTGGTGGACAAGGTGGTAACTCTATTCTTTGGGTTTATAGGCATGCATTACACTGTATGGCATGTTGTATCATTTCTGGTCACGTGACTGTAAACTGTCCTATAGTGTCTGATACAAGTGGACAAAGCAAATAACTGGGAGGTTGAGAAATAGTACGTAAAAATCCCTGCACAGAGGCAGACCAGTGGTCCCTCACAAGGTTCCTCTCAATAACAGCAGACCAGCTGAAGGAGAAACAAAGCGAGCCCTGGAGCTCTATCTCACTTACTCTATCTTGTAGATGGAATTAGTTATGTCTGGTAAACTCAAAAGGTTTCCAACATTTTGTGGGGCCAGAATGCAAGGAGCTGGCCACTGGGAGTCACACACCCACCTCCAAGAAAAATGTATTTTTCTGTCCTGTGCCCAAGTTGCAGACATCTGGCAGACCTGGCATCCACTGTCTTTAGAGACTGACTGCTTTAGGGGGCATTTCTTCCTTTTTCACCCTTTGCAAGGTAGCAAACACACACATACACAAGAATTTGGCTAAGCACTGGAATAAATTGCCTAGGGAGGTTGTGGAATCTCCATCACTGAAGATTTTTAAGAGCAGATTAGACAAACATCTGCGAGGGATTTGTTTAGATAATACTTAGTCCTGCCTTGAGTGCAGGGAACGGAAGTAGATGACTTCTCAAGGTCCCTTCCAGTCCTAGGATTCTATGATTCTATGTTCAACATCTGATTAACTTTGAAATAGTTCTAATTTGATGTTGGAGGGGAGAGCGATGTGTGACACAAAGGCCCATTAGTATTAACTGGCAAAGGATTCACTGTTCTACAACAGCAACTCCTATCAGGCCTGACCAAACTCACTACACTTAGCACACGGCTGTCATAGTATTTATCTATAAAGAATGTCATGTGATATCTTAAATGAAAGCTAGGTTCATGCTGATCCTCATAATCATTGTGTAGTGTATGTACAGATGATATTTAAGAAGTTGTGTTTGCATACTAAATGTCTGTCTAATTCAAGGCAGGGTTGACAATCAGGTTTTGAGTCAGACAAGGGAAGCCAAATCTGCATAAGGAGTAAGTGGGGATGGGAAGGCACTGGAGACTAAACCACAGGAAGTTATTCTTACTCTGGGGAAAAAACAATGAACTTTGGGAATATAAGAAGGCAAAAGGACATATCTTTATCCAGGATCAAACTATTCTTCTTATAACCCATAGCTGTTTTGCTAAATAGTGTAAAAACAGCATCTATTATTGTTTCAATTAGCACATTTAGGGCCAAATTTTTCAAAGGACCTTCTAAGCTCAGGGGTCGGCAACCTTCAGGACGCGGCCCATCAGGGTAATCTGCTGGCAGTCCGGGAGACATTTTGTTTATGTTGACTGTCTGCAGGCCCGTCCCCCCCGTAGCTCCCAGTGGCCACGGTTCGCCATTCCCAGCCAATCGGAGCTGCACGAAGTGGCGCGGGCCACAGGGACGTGCTGACCGCTGCTTCCCGCAGCTCTCATTGGCTGGGAAGGGCGAACCGCAGCCACTGGGAGCTGTGGGGGTCCGGGCCTGCGGATGGTCAACGTAAACAAAGTATCTCGCGGCCCGCCAGCAGATTACCCTGATGGGCCACGTGCTGAACGTTGCACCCCTGTTCTAGCTTCTAATTTTGCACCTACAGAATAAAACATCCAGTTAAGTACAGGTGCAAATGATGGCAATTAAACACCTAACTAGCTGATTTACTGGTACAGATAGTTTCATATCAAAATCAGATAACTTTGTACTTACCATTGTCTGCAGGTGCAAAAATAGGAAACCATTAAAAAAAATGTACCATAATGCCTTTGTGTTGTAGCAGTGCAGTGCCAGCAGGAGAAAACATCTTTTTAAAAATTCCCTGTATCTAGAACCATGCTAGAATTCCTAATGGTGTCATTGCTGATGTTGATGAACAAAGCAGGAAATAAGTAACCACAATCAAATCCAAGGATGATTTCAATTCATTCTGAGGGAAGGAAGATGGTGTTGGTGGAATCACTATTTTGCCAAATGGAAAAGGACTGAAAGAGAAGTTGTGCATATTCCAGGGTTTGAGTAGGTAGAACAGACGAGACGACCTTACAGTAAGAAAATAAAAGGCTTCTGCTTAGATTGTAAGATCTTTGGGGTAAGAACTGCCTTCTCATGTACCACAATGGGGCCCCGATACTTGATCGTGGCCTCCAGGTGCTATCTCAATACAAATAATTATCTGTGCAAGCAGCCCATTGTAACCTCTGAGAATAAGCAGGTTTCAGAGTAGCAGCCGTGTTAGTCTGTATTCGCAAAAAGAACAGGAGTACTTGTGGCACCTTAGAGACTAACAAATTTATTAGAGCATAAGCTTTCGTGGGCTACTGCCCACTTCTTCGGATGCATATAGAGTGGCACATATATTGAGGAGATATATATACACACATACAGAGAGCATGAACAGGTGGGAGTTGTCTTACCAACTCTGAGAGGCCAATTAAGTAAGAGAAAATTTTTTTTTTGAAGTGATAATCCAGCTAGCCCAGTACAGACAGTTTGATAAGAAGTGTGAGAATACTTACAAGGGGAGATAGATTCAATGTTTGTAATGGCTCAGCCATTCCCAGTCCTTATTCAATCCTGAGTTGATTGTATCTAGTTTGCATATCAATTCCAGCTCAGCAGTTTCTCCTTGGAGTCTGTTTTTGAAGTTTTTCTGTTGTAAAATAGCCACCCGCAGGTCTGTCATTGAATGGCCAGACAGGTTAAACTTTGTGTTCTCCTACTGGTTTTTGAGTATTATGATTCCTGATGTCAGATTTTTGTCCATTAATTTTTTTGTGTAGAGACTGTCTGGTTTGGCTAATGTACATGGCAGAGAATTGATATGCAAACTAGATACAATCAACTCAGGATTGAATAAGGACTGGGAATGGCTGAGCCATTACAAACATTGAATCTATCTCCCCTTGTAAGTATTCTCACACTTCTTATCAAACTGTCTGTACTGGGCTAGCTTGATTATCACTTCAAAAAAAATTTTTTCTCTTACTTAATTGGCCTCTCAGAGTTGGTAAGACAACTCCCACCTGTTCATGCTCTCTGTATGTGTGTATAGATATCTCCTCAATATATGTTCCACTCTATATGCATCTGAAGAAGTGGGCAGTAGCCCACGAAAGCTTATGCTCTAATAAATTTGTTAGTCTCTAAGGTGCCACAAGTACTCCTGTTCTTTTTTAGAATAAGCAGCAACTGATTCCCATTCCTCATCCTGTCTGGGAGCAAGGTTAGCTTTTGGAAACATAGATAAAGTCTGTGAAACAATGTAAGGACTAAGTGAGAAAATTTGGCTTCCATAAAGCATTCTTCACATTCCCACATGTCTCAAATGTCCATAGCTTAAACACAAACAAAATCAGTGGAGATTAAGAGATCTTCTGCCCTATATTCTTCTTGTCTTTGTTCAAATTAAAGCACCAAGAAACCACACACATGGAAAAAAGTATCCTAGCTCAGGCTCTCTCTTCATCCTTTCCACAGGGATGACCTCCCTTTTGGACTCCATCCAGGCTCTCAGGGCACGTAGGGCTTGTTTTCATATCTGCAACCTTGGCAGAGCTGGGAAGAACTGATGTTGGGAAATATAATGTTTGACTTTTCCCTGGGTTCTGATGGAGAGATGGACCCAAAACAAAACCCTGGATCCAAACACTCCTGAACTTTGGGGTGTTTGAAATCCGGCTCCAGCTCTGAAGCTTGTGGTTTGACTCCATTACCAGGGATGTAATTAAAATTTTGGTACACAAATGTTTTTGGACTGATACTCCTCTCCTTTACACCAGTCTGAATCAATAGTAACTCCAATGAAATCAAGGAAGATCAGAATTGGACCTCCTGTTCCTATAAGCAGCCATATTTTTTACTAATATTTTTGGAGGTGAAATATTCTTTTAATGACTGTTTCACATGTGTATATTTCACAGGGCAACCAGTCGTACATCCAGACCGTTGTTACGATCCTAATGACTAACTTCCTGAGTGCCTAGATCCTAAACAATCTTAGGACAGAAAGAATGTATAAGTAGCAGTTGTTCTAAAAGGAAAAAAAGGATTAAAAGGTGGCAGAGCTACAGGGAGGCATACAGTAAATGTTCAGAATTGAGCTTGAAATTCTAATGCTCCTTCTGCCAAAGCTCCTTGCAAAGGCCAGAGTATTGGAATTGGCAGTGAAGCAGACACTGAGGATCCTACCTTCTGATACACAACCCCTGTCTCAGATGATTACTGCAGAATGCCCTCATATAATTTCCAGTACAATTTTGTTCATACATCTGTTCAGTGGAGGCTTGCCTCCCACTGGGCAGTTGAGGTTTGCCTTGAAGATGGCTGGATTCATTGAATTTGAGATGCCACAGGGTTAATGCACCCGTACTGTCCCACAGAGAGAGATATATACACATGTTAAAGTAAAGCTCTTCATGGACTGATAGGATTCCAGCCCTAAAAGATCCAAGCATATTACTTTCAAGATACTGTAGTGCTTTCCTACAGCTCCTTCTGATCAAGTACATTTTCTAAATGGAAAGAGAAACTCCTAACTGCAGGGCGTTCCCTGATCTATGATTAAACCACAGTGGAATGTTATACTTAGAATAGGACCTGATAACCTCCCTAACCATGAGGAGACTGGAGAGTCCCAAAATGTTTTCAGTACAGACCAGTTGTTAAGGGAGGCCTGTGGAGGGTGCTGTGAACCTCCTCTCTTCTTCCAACCTGGGTGTGTGTATCCCACTTCTTGTTGCTTCTAGCCCCTGCTCCATGAAGTGAACAGAACATACTTAAATCTAACCAGTGCAGTATTAATTAGCACATTTTTTTCTTTGTGGATCACTTTGGTGGAATTATACTTTTGTTTAGGGTTACAATCTTTTGGCAAATGCCTTGCATCCCAAAATAGATTCACCTGACCTTTGCATTTCTTCTGGGCTCCCATGCATTTATTGATGGATTGCATGCTTCAATCTCACTTTTGATTACCAAAGAAGCAGCATATGTGTTCATGTGTTGAAGTCACCCATTTGCTAGGGTTGCGTGTATTTGTTTGCTTTGCTTTGGCTTTAGGATAAATGAAAGCAACTGTTTAAGGGGCATCAGACCTTGTATAGACATAAGGAAAAAGAAAATATGTGCTGAAGGAGGAAGAGTGATCAGCTATAAACAAGCCCCTTAGTCATTCAGAAGGCTTTTAACTAACCCTTGAACATTCAGAGAGTTAGGGGTTAAGAATATCTTTTAGAGAGCGAGAGGTTTCCAGCTGTAATTGGATCCTTTGTATGTGCTTTCCGCTATAGGAATCAACTTAGCATTGACATCCTCGTAAAAATTTCCATTAGATTGAGGACTGAATGCCCACTAAGGCACTGTGTGGTTTTGCAAGTGATTCACTGAATGAAATCTTATCTAAAATCTTTTTATTTTATGCTATTATAGACACAGGGGAAAAGAGTAAAGTAAAAATTTTCACTGCTCTGTTAATGCATGGTGCCTGTTGGAAATGGCCTTTGGGTTACGTAAAAAGATTGCCATTTCTATTTCCCACTATTTTGTTTCACGTTACCAGTAATTGAAAAATGTTTCATTTGTTATGAGGTTACAGATTGACACCTTGAATTGAATTCAGAATCCTTATCTTTAATCTTCTCTTGTTAGCTAACTACACCACTATGTGGTCCATGCTGTGTAGCGAAAAATCAAGTGAACCCACCTGAATTTTCTTAACAAGGTTAAACTTTTACTAAACACAGGAAAAGTTATCCCAATGCTTGAAGTATCACAACAGCAGTCTATCCATCTTAGAAAGCCAAGTGTTGAACTTTTCACTGGCATCACCCTTCTCAGTATTGCCCTCTCACTAGCCCTCCAGACTAAACACAGGTGCAGGCTAGAATACTAATTGCACCAATGTTGAATCTTTTTTCTAGTCAGAAGGATTTCTGAATTATAGGAATACAACACATACCTAGTATTCTAAATACTTCATATGCAGAGATGGAGATAATTAACCTTTCAGTTGCTGGATTAAAATATTTTGCTAAACATTTATTTAACAGATCTAGATATTGGGTCACCCATGATAGTAAGTCCTCACACATACACATGAACTGTTAGATAAATTTTCTCTCAAAAACTAGCACACCACCTGATGGTCAAATCCCAAAGTTTATCTAGCTTGGATCCTAAATTCCCCATAATGCTTTGGCAATTTGGGAGTAATTTCCCTTCTCACTGTTGTGTTTGTGTCCCTTAATGTTCTTAACCTTTAAATTTGCCATCTGCAATGCTGTCATATTTTTATAGCTTTTATGATCCCTTCTATATTTTCTGGGAAATTATAACGCAATAATATCAGGAAAACGAGATATTATTAATGCAGCAGCTAATTGTGGTTGTATCCAGCTGCAGAATATTCCACTTTAATCAACTGCAGGGGAAGATGTAGGAGAGGATCTCCCAGTCTTTGCTTAAAACCTGCAGTGATAATATAGATTAGTTACTACTAACACATCTTTTCCATCTTTATACTCTATTTTATATAATCTCCCAGGCCAAATCCAGAAGGAGATGTCGGAGTGAAAGCTGAAGTAATTATCAGGATTCCATGTAACTATTTTTCCTCTCCCCCGCTCACCCCCACACACATATACAGTAACTCCTCACTTAACATTGTAGTTATGTTCCTGAAAAATGCGACTTTAAGCGAAACGATGTTAAGTGAATCCAATTTCCCCATAAGAATTAATGTAAATGGGGGGGTTAGGTTCCAGGGAAATTTTTTTTCACCAAACAAAAAACTATATATACACACACACCGTATACGTTTTAAACAAACAATTTAATACTGTTCACAGCTATGGTGATTGTGAAGCTTGGTTTAGGTGGTGAAGTTAGAGGGTGGGATATTTCCCAGGGAATACCTTGCTGCTAAATCAGTGGTTCTCAAACTTTTGTACTGGTGACCCCTTTCACATAGCAAGCCTCTGAGTGCGATCCCCGCCCTATAAATTAAAAATACTTTTTTATATATTTAACACCATTATAAATGCTGGAGGCAAAGCAGGGTTTGGGGTGGAGGTTGACAGCTCGCGACCCCCCATGTAATAACCTCATGACCCCCTGACCGGTCCCAACCCCCAGTTTGAGAACCCCTGTGCTAAATGATGAACTAGCACTCGGCTGAGCCCTCAAGGGTTAACACATTGTTATTAATGTAGCCTCTCACTCTATGAGGCAGCAGGAATGGAAGGGAGGGGAGATAGCATGGCAGAGAGAGACAGACGCACACCTTGTGTGTGGGAGAGAGAGAGAAATGCACACTGCCCCTTTAAGTAAGCTGACCCACTCTTAAGTGCATTGTCTTTTTAAGTGGATCAAGAAGTTGAGACAGCAGCTGCTGCCCCAGGCTCTCTTTGTCTCTCTCCATCTGTGTCCCCACCCTGCTCTATATGGAGAAGAAGGGATAAGCAGGGTGTAGGAGCAGGGGGGAGGGGGACACCCTGACATTGCCCCCCCTTTTCCTCCACACCCCCTGCACAGCAAGCAGGAGGCTCAGGGAGCAGCTCCAAGGCAGAGGGCAGGAGCAGCACATGGCAGTGGGGGGAGGGATAGCTGTAATTGCTAGCCTGCTGGCAGCTGCTGCACCGGGAACTTAGGGAAAGCGGGGAGCTAATAGGGGGAGCTGATAGGGGAGCTGCTGGTCCACCCTGGTTCCAAGCCCCCACCAGGTAGCTGTAACAGGCTGCTCTTCCTGCAAGCAGTGGACAAAGCAGGCGGGTGCCAAACAACGTTAGAAGGGAACATGTTCCCTAATTGATCAGCAACGTAACAACGAAACAACATTAATCGGGACGACTTTAAGTGAGGAGTTACCGTAGTAAATTCCCACCTATACTCCCACACCCATAGAGGCAGCCACTTACGTATACAGTACACACCTGTAACCACATGAACACCGCCACACAGTCATATAATATATACCCATGCACACACAAATAACCACACACTGTATGGAACACCCTACACCTATGCACACAGACACCCACGTCTGTACACAGACACAACACATACACACAGATACCGCATCGAGTGCCTACTCTATACACATGGTCATACCTATGCACTATATACCCATAATTAGGGATTTTATTTTTCCTTTCAGTTTACTGGTCCAGGACCAGAACTAGGAAACACCTACTTTTCCTAAAACCATTTACAATGGTCCACCCCACAAACTGCAGCATACTGAATCTTATCCAGTCTAGGAGGTCCTCAAGGAAAGGAACCATATCTTGTATGTGTTGCAAAACTGACACCATGGATATAATAATAAACAACAACATCTTGGCGTTTCTCCCCTCTCACTTTAACTGTAACAAGACTTAACAGCAGATAACCACTCGATGTAGATGAAGGGCAGGACTGGGCCTGCAAGGCACTGTCTCACATTGGGAGGTGCAGAGCTGTGTTGTCCTAGAAGGAGACACCGGAAGTGGCATTAGGAAGTGTAGTGCTACCCCGTCCAGTACTGCAGGACATGCTCCTCTCCCCTTCAGAACTAAGCCATCTCTGCTGACTGGTGTAGAAGGGAGAGCACCTGCTCCCTATGCTTACTGCAAAGATTAGCACCACAAGTAGCCTTACTCCTGCAGAACACAAGAGCTCCCACTGTATCTTGTCCCTGTGCAGTAGGTTGGGTGGGTGCAGCACAGGGACCAGCCACAAACTGGCATTAATTCTACACACATTTTCAAGCTGAGATCCCAAGCTTCTTCGTACCAATAAATATTGGTTCCTAGGTTTAGTGATTCTCTACATAGTGGCCACTGTAATCGTGTTACAATGGGAGTAGTGGGAAGCAAAATGGTAACCAGAGGGATATAATATGTAGGGCTGGAAATGCAGACAGAGCATACCTATGGGATGGTGGGTATTTCCAGTTTTCCAAGCATTTGTCCAACATGAGCTGGTTGCAATATTTTGTTCTAAACGTTCTTTCAACAGAAAATGCCCCATTTTCTAACATGAACATTTTCATAGCAAAAATAAATAAATCTCCCTTCAATTTTTCAATTAAGAAACATTTTATGGCTTTCAAAAGCAAAAAGGAACACTGTCTCCTTTCCCCCACCCCTTTATTCAGTGTCAAAATGGAGGGGAAAGGAGAAGTGGAGGAAGAAAGAGGCTGGGGAAATGAACACTGAAAAACAAAATTCGGGTTCAAAAGCCAACAGTTTCTCACTTTTTTCAGGTTTTTTCATTTAAAGCAGAAAAATTTGAAATTTTTCACAAAAATTTTGTCGAAAATGAAATTTGGTGAGTGTATGAGAGGGAGGGAGAGAAAGAATTTACATACTTGCCCTTTTTCAACCAGTTCTAGATCGAGCCTTGCTGCTTCAGGAGACATCTAATATTAGAGTAGCCATGGAACCCTATGTTCAGCAGTGCTATTTTATCATTGGTCCAGGAACAAATATATCCAGCGTTGCTTTGATGTAACTTTCATCCCCTCCACACACAAACATACACACAGTGTGACCACAGTCTAGAAACTCACCACAGAGGACAATTAAACTGAAATCCAGATTCACATTCAAAGCCGAACTCAGAATTCCCATGGTGTATTGCAGGGGTACTTGACCTTTTTCTTTCTGAGGCCCCCACAACATGCTATAAAAACTCCCTGGCCCACCAGTGCCGCAATAACTGGTTGCTGCACATAAAAGCCAGGGTCAGCATTAGGGGGTAACAAGCAGAGCAATTGCCTGGGGCTCCAGGCCAAAGGGGCCCTCTGCAAAGCTACATTGTTTAGGCTTCGGCTGCAGCCCCAGGTGGCGGGGTCAGGGCCCCGGGATTCAGCCCCATGCAGTGGTGCTTCGGCTTTCCACCATGGGCTCCAATGAGTCTAATGCTGGCCCTGCTTGGCGGACCCCATGAAACCTGCTTGTAGCCCCTTAAGGGGCCCTGGATCCCTGGTTGAGAACCACTGGTATATTGGAGTCCTCTGTTCTAGCTGGGCCTGCTTCACCACTGTATTTCCCATATTGAAATCAAGGCGGTGACACTGGCATTAAAGCTGGAGTAATGCAGTGATGAGTCAGGACCTTAAAGTGCTAAGCTTCTGACATTTTAAAGATTCTGTGTTACAAAACTCAAAGCCAGATACCCTTTTATCTCTGTGACACTTAGGCCTGGTCTACACAACGGGGTTAGGTCAACATAAGCTGCCTTGCTTCTACCTAGCTATGGAAGCGTTTTCACTTAAATTTGGCTCCCATCAACTTAAGTGCCTCTCTACACTGATTTAGTAACACCATTTCTCAGAGTGGTGTAGCGGCTGTGTTGCTTATGTTGGCTGTTACTGGCTTTCAGAATACCCCACACTGACAATACAAGCACTTCTGGTGAGGATGCGCACCGCTGACACAAGGAGCCAAGTGTGCACATGCAACGCCAACAGACCCCGGTCGTCGGCGGGCGGAATCGAACTGGGGACCTCTGGAGCTTACTGCATGAGCCGCTACCGCAGGAGCTAAAAGCCAACTGGCTGTAGAGCAGATTCATTTTATCTCTTTCTCTAAGTGGTCTCGGTGCTACTAGATGGGACAGAACACCACACCCAGGAGGTGTGTGGGTTACAAACTTCCCCTACCTGAAGAAGCGCATCCCGAGCTTCAGAGTCTTCCCAGTTGAAATCCTGGACGAGCCCCTACTTGTAATGCCGACAGACCCTGGTCGGCGGCGGGCAGAATCGAACCAGGGACCTCTAGAGCTTAGTGCATGAGCCTCTACTGCAGGAGCTAAAAGCCAACTGGCTGTAGAGCAGACTCACTTAACTCTCTCTCTACATGGTCGTGGTGTCACTACATGGGACAGAACACCACAGCCAGGAGGTGTGTGGGTCACACACACACATGATTTAATAACTGTGATGACTGTATGCTGATGTAAGTTAGGTTGACGTTATTTTGTAATGTAGACATGGCCTGAGATTGTGAAGGCTAAAAATCCCTTTTAAACAGACTTTTGCAGAGATAAAGCAACACCTACAGAGAAAAGGATGCCCTGTAATATATACTATAGGATCATTTCTCCCCTCGGAACATATGCCTCGCTACTGTTAATGCTAACGAATACACATGGAGGGAAGATGTTAGACCTGTTTGCAGCTATATTAGCTATAAGTTCAAATTTACCCCATAGGCTACAAGATGTTTCTAATTTTCCCATCTGACCTGCTAAGATCATGTCCCTGGTGCAGAGGCACCAATAATGAGTTAGACTCCTTCACGGAAGTTTATGTCACAGACTCCCAAAGGAAGAGCCACAGGTATTTGAACTCAGTCAGACCCGCTGGGTAAGAACAGCTGGCACACAGGATACTGTAGCTAAAGGCCCAGTCTAAGAACGGGAGAACTGTGGAATTCCACCCCAGGGGAGGTAAAGGCATGATGAGGTCTAAGACTAGAGGGAGTGCACTCAAAATGACCGGAAATGGGACAGAGGCGCAGCTAGCCCTGTGACAACAGGAACATTATCATCATTAACCATTTCATCACTAAAAAAAACGAGGAGTCCTTGTGGCACCTTAGAGACTAACGAATTTATTTGGGCATAAGCTTTCGTGGGCTAAAACCCACTTCATCAGATGCATGGAGTGAAAAATACAGTAAGCAGTATATATATTACAGCACATGAAAAGACGGGAGTTGCCTTACCAAGTGGGGGGTCAGTGCTAACGAGGCCAATTCAATTAAGGTGGAAGTGGCCTATTCTCAACGGTTGACACAAGAAGATGTGAGTATCAGCAGAGGGAAAATTACTTTTTCTAGTGACCCATTCACTCCCAGTCTTTATTCAGGCCTAATTTGATGGTGTCCAGTTTGCAAATTAATTCCAGTTCTGCAGTTTTGGAAGTCTGTTTTTGAAGTTTTTTTGTCGAAGAATTGCCACTTGTTGGGACTGGGCGACATCCACCTTGATTGCGTTGGCCTGGTTAGCACTACAAAGGTAATTTTCCCTCTCTTGATATTCACCCCTTCTTGTCAACTCCAGTCATAGGGGAGGGAAAAAAGCTGGGGGTGGGGTTTAGTGGATTATAGACACTTGTAATAATAAGCCATAAATCCAGTGTCTCTAAATAATGCTAAACAATCTGTTCCACCTTGTATTTAGCTGTGCCACTCTGAGTACCTTTCCCAGACCTGAAGAAGAGATCTGTGTAGCACAAAAGCTTGTCTCGCTCACCAACAGAAGTCGGTCCAGTAGAAAATATTACCTCACCCACTTTGTCTCTCCAATATCCTGGGACTGATATAGCTACAACAGCACTGCATATATGCTCTAACTAACACGTTCTAAAGCTCTAGGGAGCAGGTCCTCAGCTGGTTTAAATTGTCATAGCTCCTCTAAAGTCAACAGAGCTAGGACAGTTTACACCAGCTGAGGCTCTGCCCCCTCAGGTAGACAAGACAGTGTCGACTTTAACATGTGTTAAATTCAGAAAGCCACTCTGGTAACATCTTACACTCACTTTACACGGGTATAAATGACTACACAAGGCACAGGGTAATAATGAATTTGGCATTGAATCCTCTATTCAGCCCCAGAGAAGGTACAGCACAGGGAGCGGTAGAGCAAACTCTCTGATGTCTCCTATCTATGTGCCTGATCTGGATGCCTCCCCTATAGAGTGGGAAGGTAATTCATATCCTTTGTTTGTAAGAAGCCGGTAATTTGAAGTGCCATGTCACTTTTCAGACCACAATTGCACATCAAAGAGAACATTACGTAAGGCATTCTGAAAAAGCCCAAGGGTGTGTAGCTTGCAGGCTTTGTTATCAATTGTACTTACTGTTCCTCTGGAGAATGTGGCCAGAAATTACTTTGGTATTTTTGTATGTAAATAGAATCACTGGTGAGAAAACAAGGTGGAGAAGAGAAACAATGTACAGCATTATTCTGCCACCCTGAGAAAGTATAGCCCTTTGTAGGCCCAGATAGTCAATGGGCATCAAAAACTCACCTGAACATTTTCAGGAGTCTGTTGAAAATGTCTGCCCGAATCATGCAGTCATTTAGAAGGCAAAATACCCCCTGATTTTAGTGTCCAGTTTACTGTACAATCCCTCAGAAGTTACCCTGTATTTCTTGGATCAAATATCTGTTTATTCCAAACATCATTAATGAAGGAGACACATTCGTTGGGATAATCAGACATTTTGGCCAGATTGGTGTTACATGATAAATATTCAAAAATATAAGTTTGAAAGCAAAAAATATTCACAAGAATTTCTAGCGAATTTGAAGTCTTGTTCGGCAGCACATTTTTAAGACATTCCAGTTTTGGAGTCCAAAAGAAATCCAAGAAGATGTTGTTTGTCATTCACCCCTAGAAAGTGATGGTGTCATTAGTATGGTGCTTTAATTGTGTTTTAAATATTACATTAAGCAATTTTTTGAAGATTTCCAAAGAAGATTCTCCTTTCCTGAAGTGTCCCAAGTCTCATGTCGACTAACTGCAGCTCAGATGCTTAGGCAAAATCCAATTAGCACATTCCAAACTTCATTTCCACTGAAACACAATCAATTGTAACTTATTTTCAAATCATGCTGCTTTCTCTAATTGTTAGCTCCAGCCTCTGCTGAATAGGTGGTTAAGCAAATTATTCCGTCTCACATATGAAAATTGTGCTATTTATGTTGGCAGCTTTCATGGCTACTGATGAGGTTTCTTGAGCTAATGGAATAATGAAAACACAAAGCAGATTTACCTTTCTTAATAAGGGGGAAAGATAATGAACTAAAATTAAAATTGAAACTCTCACTATAAACAGAGTTATTGTAATATGGTTTCTATTTAAAATTAATGCTTTAAAAAAAAACATGCCAGTGACGGAGCTAGTTAAAAAATCCAGTTAAACCCTGGCACAGGAAGGATGCTTTTCCTTTGTTGTATTTTTTATCATACTGTTACAGGGTTTATATTTTTAAGTGTCTTGTAGCTCATTCATGTTTAGAAATAGACTAAAAGTCAACACTTTCTGGGCTGAGTCTCCCAGAAGTACATGCCAAAGGTACAGCCAGATGGAGGGCGAGCGGACTAAGGAACCCAAAGCAGCCCAAAAACCCCATAGCAGCATATGCTATGTGGACTACTTCCCTTCTGCCCCAGCCGCACCTTCAGCATGGGCTGTACAAGTCCAACAGGGCTTGCAAGGGACACTTGCCGAGAAAATGTATTGCTACACAGTAGTAGTAGTAATAATAACTTTATGGGCTTGGGCTGGGCCAAATGTTTTGAAATAAAACCCAGTGTTCTATCCAGGTTTGGCAAAAGAGCTGCTTTTGCTCACAAGTCTTTTGAGAAACCTGGACAACATTTTGAATGAATATGGGACAATTTAAATTCAGTTCCGCTTTTTTTTGGTTCACACAAACTATTGCAAACTAAGTCTGCTAGTTTTCACAGCTCTCAAATCTGTAATCTACGATCCCTGAGTCATTTTTAGCGAGAGCCAAAAGTTCACTGAGAAAGAAAATTTAAAAAAATATCTAAAGGATGCTTGTTGTAGTCCCGAAAGTTGCTTTGCTGCAATGCAATCTAGACAGTTGTCTCACAATGAAATTCTTACTGTCCAGGTTCCATATCAAAAATGAGTTTTTGCTACTCAAGACATTTTTTCAAACGTAGGAATGGGACGTACAATTAAGTCTCATAACAAAGAAACTAGACCTCCATGAAGGTAGAACAGAAGTGAGAAAATGGATTTGGAGGAAGCTAAGGTTCAGTGAAAACTTTTTCACAAAACACTTCCCAAAACTTTTTTCAGAAACAGAACCACTTTGAACTCTGAAAAAGCCTGAAATATAATTGGGGGTGGGTAGGGGAAGTTAAACATTCTCATGTGTCTCCTCTATATGTCCAGGTTCTAGCCAGGGCAAGAGGCTGAATGCTATGAGGAAGCAAGGACTGTAAATCTCAGGAGAAAAGCTATTCCTGCTCAGTCGTGCTGGCCCAAGGTAGTGAGCAGAAGCCTCAGTTAAGCAACAAAACATTTGTGTGTGTCTCCAAATTCTGAGCCTTCTGAGGTTTGCCCATCACTAATGCATCAGTACAGCACAGCACTTAAGCATGTGCTTAAAGTAGGCATATGGTTAAGTGCTTTGCTGGCCTAAGAAAGGAGCCCATTTAGTAAACAAGGACACAGGATGCAACAGAAGATAGCCCATGGGCACTAGTCAATTGGCTGGGAATCTATCAATATGCTGTACATGTACTTCTAAAATATATAATCCCATTGCTGGCAGCAATCAGTTTGCAATATGCAGAAAATTTGGCTAGAATCCAGACAGTAAGAAATTCAGTATGGGAGGACAACTGTCAGGATAAATCAATATTTCTCTCAAACAACCTTGACAGTGTCCCCTTTACAGGAGATAATGTATGTGTTCATGCCCTGTATATACGAGAGGCTTTAGTTTTGGTTTAAAAGTATTGCATGGGACCAAATCCTTCCATCCTCATTGTTTCCTCAATCTTTGCTCAGTCAAACTCAATAGGAGTTTGCTGAAGGAAGGACTGAGGAAACAATTCATTCCCATACATTTTTTAGGAAAGTCTCTCTCCCCCTACTCACACCCCATAAAAATTGATTGCATATAAAAGTCATTTCCCCCAATCTTGACAGTTCCTGCAGTGTCTTTAATTTGCCATTTGAGGAAATGACATTGCTCCGTACTATGGCTAAGCACGTTGCATTTCCCCTTCTTCCCGCTGAGCTCTGCGTTCTCTTTTGAAGGCCTTGAGTCACAGACTCCAGTGCCCAGTTTTCTTAACAAACATAAAACAGTTATATATTTCTGTCAGCAGATGCTATGGTATAAATTACCAGGCTTGCTGGCTCTCTGCCTACCACTGGGGGAGGAAACAGCCCCATAAATATTTGTATAAGACATCAATAAATTTGAAGTGTTGATTTGAGTGCTCAGCTTCCCTATCTGAGACCCTGGAGCGGAGCTTCCTGAGTTCACGTGTTTCTGCTGTCAGAGGCCAGAAGTGGAGGCCAAGGTTATCCCCAAGATGCTGAAACTGGAGATGTAAAGAGACAAACCCTTATAAACTCCTTTGTGAGGTCCTTTCCATGTTATTGCTTCAGGTGGGAAGGAGACATTGGGGTCCTTGCAATTAATGAGGATAGGGATGGGTTTTAGGAAGAAAAGTGTTATTTCCGGCCTATCTATACTTTTCAGCATTCCCTCCAACTGAAGTGGCTGGACAAGGCTGTAACCTGTGATAGTTGCTGCAGACTTTGGCCACAGTGGGTCACTAGAGAGCTATATAAGGCATTGCCTCCACCCAGCATCTGCTCTACAGCCACCCTCTGGTGGTCCTTAACAACATAGGGGCTACCATCTTCTGAGGACAGCTTGGCTTCACTCCTCTTAAGAAGAGCTCTATGTAAGCTCAGAAGTTTGTCTATCTCACCAACCCAAGCTGCTCCAATAAAAGATATTACCTCACGCACCTTGTCTCTCAATAACAATAGGAGATAGTGGCCATTTTGAAAGAGGCCATTTTAACTGAGGGCACTTGTGACCTCAGTCCCATTAACAACAATAGGAGACATCAACCATTTTGAAAGAAGGCAATTCTTGGACTTCCCTATTGAAGATAGGGTTGCCACCTCTGAGGTACAAAAAACTGGGACATCTGGGATGATCCCGACCCAATAAAACTGCACAGTTGGTAGTGTCCCTGGATAGATTTCCCCAGACAGCTATCTCAGAAAGGAAATGATCCTGGGAAAACCTGAACAGGTGGTAACCCTAGCTGAAGAACATTATTCTTCAGGAGCTACTGAATGGAAAACTTTCAGTTATAAAGAATAATGGCAGAAATGTCCATTAATCCTAAAATATTATTTTCAATCTACCTGTTGTACCAAATATAGTCAAGGGAAAAAAATATAGGCAAGAAGGAAAAAAATCAGGGGGTGATGTTCAAAGGAGTTTGAGGGGAAAGAGAGGGAAGTATCTGGGTGTGGGTAAAGGGTGGCTGTGTGTGTGGCCACTCAGTGGCAGGATGTAGAGATAGAAATGAAAAAAAAAATGTGTCTTTAAAAATCAGTTTAGTCTAATCTTGGATTACAAACACTGTTATGCACAAATCCTGTTTTATGTTGACTGCATAGCATCACTACAAGGTGGAGTTAAGATTGTTTAGGTGCCTTAACTGTGTATTTCCATACCTTGACATGTTTGAATTTTGTTTAAATTTAGCTTTAATGCTGAATTTTCTGGGTTTGTAATGTGTGTTTCAGGACTAATTACAACATATCTGTAATGTTTTTATCCTTAAATTACTGAAATTTAGTCAACTCCAGTTTAAAGTAGTTTTTATCTAAAACTACAAAGTGTGTCTCATTGATTTATACTTTCTTATTTTTCTCTCTACATGGATGAGGCCTAGAGTTTCATGTAAATTTGTTACATACACATGGATAATAAACTAGTAACTGTGCTTTAGGGAGCAGTCCTGCATTGCTCCCTGGAGATGGACTGGATGATAGAATGAGTCTTTCACTTCTTTTAAACCAGACATTTTGGAAGCCCTTGATCTTGAAGTGTCCCATTGTTGCTTATTTAAAATTAATGAATAACTTTTAAAAAGAGGTTGAGGGACTAGGGGAAAGGAGTGATGTGTCATCTGCTCTGTTTGGAATTCCTCTTTCGATCCTAAGATTTAAGCAGAAGCTAGTAAATGGGATTAGATTCAAGTGGGGAGGTTGGAGTGGTGTGGGTTGCAATGATGAAAGGAAAGATTTAGGCCCCTGCAAAGGAGGGAAATTGTCCAAGGTGCTTGGGTCAGTGAGGCCACAGATTGTGGTGGCTAAAAAAAGAATTGAGAAAGGAAGTTTGCAAAGCTTTGATTACTGATGATGCAGGCAAATGCACTAGGAAACTGTCTCTCTCCCTCCTCCCGCCCCCTGCCCCCCCCGCCCCCCCAGCATTCCCAGATCACTGTCTAGACTAAGATCTCTCAAGGGGAGGAACTAATGAGAGAAGGCGCAAGAAAAATAGAAAAATTATGAAATTCAAACTAGCAATGGTCAGATTTGTGATAATGCTAAATACTATAGTTATTATCCAGGCTACTCAGGAAACCATTTTGTATAGGCTGATTTAGCAGACATCTGAGAGGCAGGCAAGCTAAATATTTATTAAGCTACTAACATTTCCAGGTTTGCTAAAGCCATTGTTTTATCTTCTGTCCTGATATCCCAGTATTAAGCCCTAGTTGTTGAAGCTAGGAATGGTAGACTGGGGATGGATAAGTTGATGATTGCCTGTTCTGTTCATTCCCTCTGGGACACCTGGCTCTGGCCACTGTCAGAAGACAGGATACTGGGCTAGATGGACCTTTGGTCTGACCCAGTATGGCCGTCTTATGTTCTTATGGAGACCTGGAAGCAGTCCTGCCCAGAGAACCATCACACAAAGAACAATGGGAATCTAGAACCACAATTCTGCCAAAGGTACCACCCTTTGGGTGAGATATTAAGTACAGGTGACTCCTGCTTCTCTCTGGTAACTGTTCTGGTATAAGTTAACCATGAGGGAGTTCAACTCAAGTTAAGGAAGATCATTCCAACAGGTTCTAATATCTCAGGCTGTGTGGGAGCTACTGTTGCCAGCATCCTGGCTTCTCCCTTTACTTACACAGTCACTACACCATCAGCAAGTAGTAGCTCACTAGCTAGGAAAGCATTTTGCGATACCCTAAGCACAAATGACCCTGTATAACCAGGGCCCTTTGTGATTCTGTGGTCACAGAAGTTTCCATAGAATTTGGCTTTTTGCCAATCTGCCATTTTGCTGCAGTCCAGGTACCCAACACTGTGCTCCCTCTTCCCTGATAGGACCTGGCTGATTCCTCCTCATGTGCTGCATTCCTCACAAGGGACAGTGCATGACATAAGCAGCATATTCTCCCACGCTTCTGTTTGTAAAAGAGGGAGCCAGAAAGTAGGACAACAGCTGTCCAATTTGTGGGGTGGGGGTGGGGAATAACTACTTGAATTTGGTCAGTTCTTATTTCCCAAATGATAATTCACAAAAGAAATATTTTAATGGCAGCACAAAAAAATTCTAGTGCACCTTTAGTGCACTACCTCTGGATGCTGGTAGTGTCAGAAAGGCCTCATGATCTCTTACATATGTCATATGTAAAATGGTTCATGATTTCAGGGTCAGTGTCTGAGACTTTATCATCAACAACCTTTTAATCCTTAACATTCTATTATCTTAATCAATAATAGTTATAAAATCAAACTTCTCAGTGAGCAGTAGAGTCACACATGTTAAAAAAATTGCAAGGTCTCACCCTTGGATCCTAAGAAATCACCCAGAGAAATGTTAGGACAAATTGGTACTATACATTGAGATTATCATGACAGTTTAATAAGATCAATTTAATATGCAAATATGAAAAAATAGCAGCAGGGGGAAAAAAACCCAACATCTTTTCCTGGAGCCAACAAATATCTATCAGCCTTCATGCAACTATACAAAGAAGATGACAATCATTTGCTTTTTTCCTAACAGTTCCGCGTGTCCTACTCTGTGACAGTCTACTTCCCTCTTATTCTTTTTTTTAATCTCTTGTGAAATGTCTTTATTATAATAATTACTTTAAGAAAAGCAATTCAGTTCTATGACAGTAACATTAACACATGGAAATTTGCCAACTATGAGAATTTACACTGCATTTCCTTGGACTTCAGAGTTTAGTCACTTGAAAGAGATTCTGTTCAACCAGGCAACAGAGATGGAAAAGAGTCTTGTTATCAATTGCCACTAAGTCATAGTGACAAAACTTTTGCAGTAAGTTCCTGAACTTCCAGGCATAGACTTCTGTTTATGACAGCAAAAAATCAGGCTAATATGGCCAAATATGTCTAAGTATCTTGAGCCACTAGGGTTCCTGTCTCAGTGCACCTTAACACGAAAAGTGGTAGAGTGGATACTGAGCAAATTGTATGTTTGCATCTTCTCTGGTGTGGTCCCTCTTTCTGCTCTCTTTCTGTCTCCCACCTGTTTACTCAGACACTGCTAGCCACATACACTACATTGCCCTATGGCAGAAACAGAAATGGCATACCAAGTCAGTTTGATTTGTGGCCTCTCATTGAGAAGGGTGTGCAAAATAAAGACAACGGATAAACTCCAGCAACTTCTTCTATCGCAGAGTTGCCCTTACAGACTTGGTAACAGCTCTCACACTGTGTCGCACTCCTGCAGATGAACTTCCCTACAGCCCAAAGTCACATGCATCTTAGTGCTACAGCAAAAAATTGCAACTAATTTTTTATTGAGAATGTCCACGGTTGCACCCAACATTAATTTACCCTTTTGTTTATTAAATGTTCCAAATCTTCTGTTAAGAAAATGGTCATTTTTACAGCCTTGTTCCTCCTCTGGTCTTTTTCTCACTCACTGGCTGTGACTTAACTAAGTAAATTTTGAAGCTGGATGCTTTGACCACACAGGATACCTCCTTCTGGACAAACCAACTCAAAATGACCTGTGAACTGGGGTGCATTCCAGAGTTTCCCATCACTGAGAACTAAAGTGCTAAATCCTTGATATCCTTTTCTCCCCTGTATTTTTGCTGGGTTACCAAACCTTACTGAACCCCCTTCTGACCTTTGCAGAAGGCTGTGGAGGCTAATTTATTCCTCTCTCCTCAACCTGGGTAGGTTAGCTTCTTTCTTCCATTCTTTACATAACCTCTTAATTCAGGAGCCCAACGGTTGCATCTACATTGCACTGAAGAAGAACTCTGTGTAAGTTCGAAAGCTTCTCTCTCACCAACAGAAGTTGGTCTAATAAAAGCTATTACCTCACCCACCTTGTCTCTTTAATATCCTGGAACCAAGACTGCTACAACATTGCATTCTACATTGCATACACAGTTACATTATTTTATCAGAAATAAATGCCCACAAATTAATATTTTCTTGCACTTCTGTTTTCCAAAACAGATCAAGGGAAATTGATGGCTGATGGAGTTTGCCAGAAATTAAAATAAGAAGTAAAATCAGCTTGACGTCAGACAAATGAGAGGTAAACATTTTCAGATGCATCTAAGTGACTTAGATGCCTACATCCTATGTTCAAAAGTGACTGATGCACTTAGGAGCCTAATTCCTATTCACTTTCAATGAGACTTTGAAAATAGGACTTAGGCACCTTAGTCATTGATGTGCTTCTGAAAATTTTACCCTAAGGCTTTAGCCTGTTAGAATCATTCTACCAATGGGCTGTACCTTTGTATCTAAGATATAGTAATCTGGAGAGCTGCTGCAGAACACATCCTAGGACTTTTCAGGATGCATTTGGCCTGCAGGCCATGCTATGGGCAAGGCCCTCATGTATTTTGCAGCAAGTACGACCTAAATTCTGTGAAGTTCATAAGTTTCTATCACACTCTGATATGGCAAAAGGAAATTCAGGGGCAGCTTCATTTACATTTAAAAATTAGAGGCTTTTAATCATTAAATACGAAAATGAATAATGCAGCCAGTACGGTGGGCCCTTGCTTTGCTGATTCTGACTAAACTCGATGCATTTTATGCTATCCCTGCATTTTCAGTTTTTGATATTCTAAAATTGTGGAAGATGTTGTACGATGCAGAGCATCTCCTACATCATTTTTAATGCACATTATAGAACAGAGTGGGTCTCACCCATGCAACATCCCTTATTTAGCCCTCAGGCTAAATAACGAAGTCTTTATTCAGTCCCTACTCAAGCAGACTCCCATGCCAGTCCAGTAAAAACAAAGGAAGGATTTTGTCCCATGTGATGATTAAAAGGCATTGCTAAAGACTAACAATCGGTCAATAAAATATTTTAAAATATTTACTTTAACTCCAAAAGCACAGGCCCTATATCATGCTATTGTTAGTCTGATTAATGTAACATTTTAAATATACATTTAAATATAAAGACTTTCATCTTAAAATAGAATTAAAAAGGGGGCAGGAGTTTTCCTTGCAGAAGAGGCTACATTGACAGCCAGTAGCAAGACAAAACTGCAAAAAGTAAGAAACCAAAAAGTGGCCAAAAAAAAAAAAAAATCTATAAAATTTACACCGTACACATAGTCACCCCACTGCTTTGTGGCCTAATCAGCCTAAATACTTTCTGCCTTTCTACCAGTCAAACTATAGAGGAGCCCCAGTTGATTCTTGTAGGACTAGAAGAATTGCAACTTTATGATGTAACAGCCAGGATAGTTAGCAAAAATCTGGAAAAAGCCTTATTCGTTTGGGGCTTTGTTTGGCCAGGAAATACTTTAAGACAAATGTGATGACACAGACGTTTTTAATTTGCCATTTCATGTTCGTAGCAAATTAGGTGACTTTACTTGTTATTCCCTACATTAAAAATGACAGGCTGCAAGGTTAGCAGTTTCCCCCAGAAGCTCTTGATGACATTGCAGACACACATTGAAATCACGAGCAAATCAGAATGAATTAAGATCACCTACACTCCCTATAATCTGAAACACTCCATGTGGTCTCTTTTAACATGAACCCGGGATGCCAGTGCAATAGAACAGCATGTGCAAGTGGTTGGTGGTAAGTAAAGGGAGGGGTCAAATTCTGTGTGCTCCATAAGATCAAATTTGTGGTATAAAACCGACAATTACCAGCACAGTGGTAAGTGGAAAATAAACGTCCTATCTATTAACCAATTTAGAATACCAATGTGATGCCCTAGGAATATCAGGCTTAGGTTATTTTTCTAGTGTGGATAACCTATCAGGTGATGACTAAACTCTGAATGCCTGATCTTAAATAATGCTGTTCATTTGTGAGCTCAAAGGCACTCTCATTTCAGGATCAGTTTAGAAAAAAGGATGGCTAGGCTGCAGCTGAATTATAATTCGAGGATACATTCCTTGGTGCATTACACTTCACTTTGGAAAACCAGAGCAGCAATGATGTTAAGTGCAAAACATTTAATCTCGACTGAATATCACTGAAGCAGCTAGATGCAAACCCAAAGGAAACACTGATAAAAATAAAAAAAGAAAGAAATTCTAGCCTCCTGAACAATGAGGATTGTGAACTGAAAGGTAGCCAGCATAGAAACATGCACAGTCTATAGCTGGGTTTCAGTCCAGATAATATAATAAAAAGTACAGAAAAAGTCGCCCCGAGCAATAAAAGACTTGGGAGCGTTATTGTCCTGGAGGAATCTTGGGAGCCCTGGTGAGTCTGCAACGGAACATTTTTTGGCCAGAGATTTAATGAATGAGATTGAAGGTCTGCCAAGCTAACTGACAGACTCATGCAGCTTCTGAGGCTCACTTAAAGAGGGAAACCATTGGTGGAGGACCTCAAGCGGGCCCCCCGATGAGTGGCTGGTGGTTAGGAGAAGGGAAGAGAAAGATAGTCAACAAGTGGCATAGTTTAGCAACAAGGTTTACTTCACTGGTGTCCTAACAAGCTATTCCTCAGGGAGCGCTGGAATTATGATTGTTTGCACGCCATGGACGTCTGTATTGTGCAAGTGTGCTGCCTCCTCTGCACTTATTTCATGTATGGTCTGCCAGGGACCTAGAGTTGCCTAGGATACCAGGTAGGTTCCAGACCAGCTTCCTCTACCTGGTGAAGTTTCCCCGAGGTCACGCCTCTAATCTGCCTGGCTGAGTTAACCTGCCCCATTTCTCTCCCGCATGCACAGTGTAACTGGGAGCCCAGCAACATCATATATGTTTGTTTTCATTGGCAGCAATGGATTGAAGGTGGTCGCATAGATGTGTCAATGAAGGTCTGCATTACAAAGGGGGGGCCCCAAATTCTACATGGAAACTGTCCCCCAAGTCAAGGAAGTGCCAGATTGTCTCCTAATAGAGGAAACCCAAGATGAATTTGATCTCCCTCTTATATTCTGAAATATATGTGGGCTTGCGACCCTGGAAATAATCGTTTTTCAGATGTGGGGGATTTATTTTCACCAAGATTTTCAGCTCCTACTTCCACATTAGCACTGAAGGCAATGGAAATTAATGGGTGCCCATCACTTTTGAAAAAATCAGGCTGGTTTCTAAATAGACTTAGGTGCTTCTGAAAATCTGACCCTCAGTGACTAAGGACCATAAGTCCCACTGCCTTTCAGCAGAACTTATGCTCCTCAGTGACTTAAGGAGCTTTTGAAAATCTCACCCTTAACGCCTGATTTAAAGTGCCTGCTTTTGAAATATTTTGTCCTTTGCTTAAAATGTTCCAAAAAGTTAGCTAAGAAATATGTGTCTCTTGCTCCTTACTACTTTTGACAGATTTTCTATACTTCCTTTTCATTTTAAATCTTAAGATTTAAAAGGGTTCACCTTTTTTTCACAATAATTTCCCTCACTTTCTGTCTGATTCCAAGAACCCCACCCTGTGATTGGATGACTTGGAAACTAGTAATAAGAGAGGCAGCCCTTCACTTCTAGGTCTGTACATTTGGCCCAGGTCAGAAGTGACTGAGAGCAGTTTCCAGATGATGATTGTTTGTTGACCTATGTGAAATGAGCTGATGGAGCTCAGTCCACTTCTGAGAAGACAGTCATCTGCGTTAGAAAATCACCATCTCACTGACACAGCTTGTCATCCTTGGAAGCAGTCTCAACAGACAAGACATGTGCTGAATGTACATGGAAACTTCCCTCTGACTCCTGGAGGTGCAGTCCCTCCAGGCTGGAGTGGAGGCACATTGAGAGCTCTGGGTGTGCCAGCTTGCAGTGACCGAGCCTGTACAGTACCTGTCTGTAGAAAAACAGAGGATGCAGCCGATCCCATTCTGGCACTTTTAACCAGCACTAAATGAACAGTATTTTTTGGAGGGGGGAGAGGGGGGGGGAGAAGGAAAGAAAAAGAACCAAATCTATTTCCAAACATACCTGGCCAGTAGCTAATCATACATCATCCCCCCTTTTGACATCTCCCCTTTGTTAATCAATGTGTAGTAAGCACGTACTGTTGACTCTGTCTGACCTGCAGTGTTTTAAGCCTAGGTGTAATTGATGGGAGACCTTATTCCTAAGCGTCAGGGGGAGACTATTTCTTTGTGTTTCCTTTTGCTCAGAAGGGGCTGAAGCAGCAATCTTGACTTAAAGGCTGACTCTGATTGGAAAATAAACAACTATAAAGTACAATAAATCCATTGAAGAGTCTAGTCAAAACATCCCAATGAACGACTAATGCCCTACTAATCAAATCCAGATGTCATTGCCTTGTCTGGCACTAATTGGTTGACTGCAGAATAAGTAGCTGTGTAACCTGAAGGAAAATCCTACATCTTGCACTAGATATGACATGCTAAGAATGAAAAGTGAAATTGCTTTTTATTTCCTAGCAGTAGAGAGTAGTTATAGACATCTAACCTTATCAAGCAGTTTGCTAACAGAAGTGTAGGGAGAGCACTCACCCAGTGACAGGAATGGGTCCTATCTTAAGTATCCTTTAGGCACCTAGCATCGTGTTCCCCCAAGAGCATGAAGTTGCCTTTGACATCAGATGTTCTTTAATTGCTAAACATTTCTTGGTTTATTTAATCAAGGATATACCCTGGTAGATTTCACTTAAGGTCCTAGATACGGGCAGTTGCAAATTCCAGCTGGACGAGTTTGAAGTAAAAGCTACCTAAAGAAAGCAATCACTTGAAATATATATATATTTTTAAATGTCAAAGGATAAGAGATAAATTTGGAAATTGATTTTAAAATAAGGTCAGTCTTGTATTTTAACTCCTAAGGCCTGGGAATTTCAAACATGCCTGTCTGACTGGTATTGTCTAATGATATATGTATAACATTTTAAAAACAATGATGCAGAATAGAATAGGCACAACCTCTGTTTCTCAGGAAGTGTTAGGTCCACAGTCACACATCATTCTTTTATTAAGTCTACTTTCAGGAACCATTTTGTTCAGGAACCTGTTTGACAAAATACATATTAAGGATCTCATCCTGCAAACATTTACACCCATGCAATATGTAGTCCCACTAAGTACATTCACAGCATAAGGTTAAGAATGTATATGGGTAATTCCTTGATTGAGTACTAGATCATAGGGCCAGTTACATACTAAACACATAAAAATAGATTTGTAGGATTCTATTAAAAATGCCTATTTTTATTCCTGAGTCCCTTTCAGACTATGATTGGTAACATTTTTATAAGCTACATATAGAAATAATTAATATACATATTTGCACCACTAATACCTTCCTTACTAACAGTTAGCTAGTAATATCACATCCCATTGTGTATGTGTTTACACACACACACACACACACACACACACACAGTGAATACGAGCCAACAATGTGAAAAAGGTTAATATCATTCTGGGGTGTATTAACAGGAGTGTCATATGTAAGACACAGGAGGTAATTGTCCCAGTTTATTTGGCACTGGTGAGGCCTCAACTGGAATACTCCAGTTCTGGGCACCACACTTTAGATGTGGACAAATTGGAGAGAGTCCAGAGGAAAGCAACAAAAATGATAAAAGATTTTAAAAACCTGACCTATGAGGAAAGGTTAAAAAAACTGGGTCTGTTTAGTCTTGAGAAAAGAAGAAGTCTTCAAATATGTTAAGAACTGTTATATAGAGGACTGAGATCAATTGTTCTCTAAGCCCATTACTTCTTGTCCTACCTTCACTGGACATGATCTGCAGTGTGGGAGATGTAGGTTAGATATTAGGAAAAAGCTGTTTAACTCTAAGGCCTTGGCTACACTTGAGAGTTCACAGCGCTACCGCGGCAGCGCTGTGAAGCGCGAGTGTAGTCGCGCCGCCAGCACTGTGAGAGCTCTCTGGCAGCGCTGCAAGTACTCCACCTCTCCGAGGGGAATAGCTCGCAGCGCTGCGAGCGAGCGTGCAGCGCTGCAGGCGCTGATTACACTGGCACTTTACAGCACTGCACTCGCTGCACTCGGGAGGGGGGGGGGCATTTTCACCCCCCCGAGTGCAGCAATTTGCAGCGCTGTACAGCACCAGTGTAGCCAAGGCCTAAGGGCAGTTAAGCTCTGGAATAGGCTTCCAAGGGAGGTTGTGGAATCCCTGTCATTGGAGGTTTTTCAGAACAGGTTGGACAAACACCTGTCAGGGCTAGTCTAGGTTTACTTGGTCCTGCCTTTGTGCAGAGTTTTGGACTTGATGACCTCTCAAGCTCCCTCCCAGCCCTACATTTCTATCATTCTATATTTATTTTATCATTTTTGAACTATGTAAATATATGCATCAAAATTTGCGCACTTATTCTTACATCAGTAGAAAATATTTTTTTAAGTGCTCATTTAAACAAATGAAGTTAATAAACTGGGCCTTGAGTGGCAAAGTAATTTTGCTGGTGGAGCATTTTCTAATTTTGCATCTGTCTACTCATATCCAAGTGTATATTTCAGTTGTAATCTGCAAATGGATACATAAGAATTGAAATGCACTAGATAGCTTTGCAATGTGGGCAGCCCAAAATCATATCTAACCATTTAGTCCAGAAGCTTCTAGCCTAGGTGGATCTACATTCCATTTTATATTTAGTTCCAAGTCTTCAGAATTTGATGTTTCCACAGAATAGTCTCACAGGAGCACAACTAGTGTTAAGCAGCTTTCTCTGGAGGTTTTGTTATTAGTATTGTTCAAGTCATATTCAGCCACATATGCAACCTTGGTACACAATCCATCAGCAAAGGAACTCGGTTTATCCATGATACCAGGAAGTCTCAGATTTCACATGCTGTCTCTATTTTGTTGTTTGTTTTTTGGAGAGGGAAAAGGACGGGTTTAATAAGTCACATGTTTGGGATAAGAGTGATTTTCATAAATCTGCAACACTGCAGGTTTGAACAAAAAACTGTCTTGCAAATAAGCCTCTAAATGGAAAAACAGCTACGGCTCCAAACTTCTAGTAACAGAGTCTGATAATTGTCAGAAGTTTTACCATCGGACAGCTATTTCCTGGCCCATACAAGATTATCTGAGTGTCTCAGCCTTGTGCACGTAGGACAGATGTCCACGTCAGAAAAACTGCCATCACATTGGTACAAATTAGAACCTGTCAGCAACTTCAGCAAAAGGGCCAAAAACTTCAACAGGCCATGGAAATTGTACTTCCCATTTACCCCTTACTCTCTTCAGTTCATAGGCACATTGGTAGACAGTATGGAAGGAGATTGTATCTCATCCACTAGTGTTGTATCTGGTCTGTGCTTCTCCAGGTATCTTTCACCAGCAGGAAATTAGTTTGAATATTTTTATATTATTATTAATTTGGTTTTTTAAAAGTTTGTAATAAAATGGAGTTCCAAGATACATGTAGCTAGCTAAATAGGTAGTTATAAATTGCAAATGATGGGGGGAAATGCTTGACATTTGCAGTTGCATTTTATTCTTATCTCCCTTACAAAGGAGTTGTGAGATTCTAGAAAGAAAGCAGCTATGGAAGTTCAAAGTATTAGTGTTATTATATAATCTGAGTAGATTAGCGTTAATTAGGTAAAATGGATTAATTCCAAAACAGATTTTTTTTTTAGCACAACAGAAATATTAATACACAAGGACATTTAAATTAAAGGTCTCTGTTTATCTCTAACCAGTTTGGGACACTAAAAAAAATTTTTTTTAAATCACTTTGATTTTGGCAGCAAAATTGACAGTTAAAGGAAACTGTTAACATTCAAGTGAGTGGCATTTGGAAGAAAACTGGTAAAGTAAATTCAAGGGTTAATGAAAGTAAATGAGATAATCCTCATTGATCCCCCATAATCCTCATGGTCTGAGTGCAACTGTCAATCACTGGTAGAGAATTTTTTTAATGTATTCCCTTGTGAATAAGTCATTCCAAACTGAATAAACTTACTACACACACACACACACACACTTTTTCAAACAAAAATTTCTTAGCAGAACAAAGTCCAATCTGAAAGGAAAAAAATACAGCATGGCTAAATATGTGGCGTATACATTTGAAAAATATAAAGTTTCTTTCAGTGGTTAAAATATATTCAAGCCGTCTGTTCAAACCAATTCACTGCTTTTCAAGTAAGTAGCAAGTAATGAATCTGCTACCCAAAAAAAAGAAAGAAAAAAGAGTAGAGAGACTGTTCCCATAAAATTAAAACTTCGAGCTAAGCAGAGCATATCCTGGAACATTAAAGAAACCATTTCACTCCTTTTCAGAGAACTATTGGCATAAGAAATGCATTAAATCAAATGATGCCATATACAAGGCTTAAAGGACCATGAGATGTGCCAATAGCAATATAAATAAATGTTATAGACACCTGATTACTTTTCAACATAAGAACTATGGATGGCAAACTTTTCCAACAGCAGTTAGAAGGTTGGTTGGGGCCTTTCCTTGCTGATGCCAACCTGACCATAGTTACCCATACTTCTGACATCTGGATTATTCCTATGGTGCTGCAGCTACTCCTGCAGAACATTTTAGAGCAGGGGTAGGCAACCTATGGCACCTGTGCCGAAGGCGGCACGCGAGCTGATTTTCAGTGGCACTCACACTGCCCGGGTCCTGGCCACCGGTCCGGGGGGCTCTGCATTTTAATTTAATTTTAAATGAAGCTTCTTAAACATTTTAAAAACCTTATTTACTTTACATACAACAATAGTTTAGTTATATATTATAGACTTATAGAAAGAGACCTTCTAAAAACATTAAAATGTATTACTGGCACGCGAAACCTTAAATTAGAGTGAATAAATGAAGACTTGGCACACCACTTCTGAAAGGTTGCCGACCCCTTTTTTAGAGCTTCAGCTAGTCAGTATGCAGCTGTCTGCTGTGGCAGTGGAGTAGGTCAGTGCAAGCACATTATGCTAGTGTTGTGTGCACTGCACTGGCATCCCATTTACTTCCAATCTGAGTGGTTGGTTTCATTCTTGAAAGCTTTGTAAAATTTGGGACCTGGCTTCATTAGAGACCACCCCTCCATGTATCACTGGAAGTATGTTCATTGACAGCCTTAGATGTGTAATCTTGAGAGCTGGTGGGCAGCTCTCAGGCCTGGTCTACACTGGGGGGCGGGAAGAGGGGGCAATCGATCTAAGTTATACAATTTCAGCTACGAAGTCAACGTACTTAGATCTACTTAAGGCGGTGTCTTTACTGCGGTAAGTCGACAGCTGACGCTCTCCCGTCGACTCCGCCTGCGCCTCTCGCCCAGGTGGAGTACCGGAGTTGATGGGAGAGCACTCGGCGGTCGATTTATCGCATCTAGACTAGATGGATAAATGGACCCCCGCTGGATCGATTGCTGCCCATCGATCCAGCGGGTAATGTAGACTAGCCCTCAGACTTACACTTTGGGATGGTGTGTCTGATATCTGAAGTCCTACACATTTTGGGTTCTGAGTAGGAATCATCTTTCCAGCCAAGCCTTTGTCCAGTGATTGTTTGATTTTGTGTTAGATGTACCCAGATGTCTTTGAGATGGACATACTATTAGTTAAAGTAAAGTATTTATTCTGATGAACATTTTGGATTTGGAATGTCTAGATATTGGTGGCAAAAACTCCCATGGAATTTAACAAAGGTAACATTTCTATAGAATGTTTAAACCAGCCTATAGGATTCTTCTCTATTAAATTATATTAGATGAGTTCAAAAATCCTATTGAAAGGATATTATGTATTAAATGCTATATCTATAGAGATGCTTCACCCGCCAACCCCCTTGAGAAACCAATGCCACTGCCACCTTGAAACATTCAAAGCAAACTTTGTGTTCCCTGAGGCTTCACTTCTAACTTGAGGCTGACTTGGAAATAAATGCCCCACTCTCAGGTTTAAAGGAAACCCGCTTGGGTAGCCATTTGGCCTGCAGCCAAGATTAAAGTGTTAACTCCATGTCTGTCAACCTGTCACTTAAACATTTACCAAACTACTGACCACTTCTATTAAAAGACCATTAAACCAGGATTAGGCTTTTCCAGGGTTAAATTGATGTAAAAATGCCAGGAATGTCACACCCAGGCCAGCTCATTTTATTTGTATTGTAAACAGGCAGAAGTTGGAGGATAACATTTTACATGTTTATTAAATATGTGACTATATCCCTTCCTTGCATTTTAACTTTCAGACTTCCTAAAACAAGCTCCAATTACTTGTTATTCCTGAGCATCACATGGGGAATATATAATCCTTCACTAGCCTTAAAAATCACACTGATCATTTACAACAGATCAATGCTGTTCTAACTAGAAGAAGGATGCAATATAGCATCTTACCATTGAAGAAATTAATAGCTATGGTTATAGAACTAATATAACACTAGGTTAATGCATCTTGTCATAACCAGAAACTGATTGTTATAAATGATGCTCTAACCAGCATCTGACAAATGTCTGCACACATTTTCAGTAATTTGTGAATCTATTTTGTGCCAGAATTTATGATCATCGATACAAATTTGTGTGTGCATGAGAAAGATATGATGAGCTGCTATTCCTTTCAAGCTATTTTGTTATCTCAAGTAAGACACAGACTTACAGGGAAAGACACAAAGCCCTACAAATCCTCAATTCATCCCCAGTTAGGAGGCGGGCTAACATTATCTCGGAGAAAGGTCAGTGAAAAACTAATTATGTTAATATCATTTCAAGGGAAATGATCCACAAAATAAAGAGTGTGACCTCACTCTTACCTTCAGCAATGCCCAATAGACACTGAGAATTGTATCTCATGAACATAAAGCACTAGAAAATATCCTCTTGGGGACAATCCTACACTGGAGGATGGACTAATGAGGCTTTTCCATTTCTAACTTCTCAAATCATTTGGCTCTATTTAGCACTGCTGTATTGGACCGCACAATCCAGATTAGCACACACATAAGCAGCACTGTTAGAAAATAACTATTTTGTATTTTGCAAAATTGACAAACTTGAAGATCACACTTGTTTGAAATACTGTATAGAATTCCTCACAACATAGTGGATTATATGGTGTCCTAAGCTATTGTGCTGGACAGATAATCAGGTCTTGTCAGGGGCCAGGTAACTACAGACCCCCTTAGAATCTAAGAGAAACAGGTAGGTGAGTCTAGGCTTCATGGAACTGATCCTTGTGAAGAAGGACTCATCGTCAAAATCAGAGCTTTGCCATTGACTTCAGTGAGAGCGGGAGCAGGGCTTTGTGACTATATTTGCCAAGAGAGATACCAAGTTTGGAAAGGTTACTGTTATGGGAAAACCTCAATAACGCTAGAGGGTACCACTAACCTTGTTGAAAGGTTAGAACTTGGTTATAATGACAGAGGATGATGACTCAGAGATTGCCTCAGCTACACAGGGCTTTTTTTTTTTCTGTGGGACTAATTAATATTAATTATTATTTGTGTGTGTTATCATCATGCCTAAGAACCCCAGTCTGGAACCAAGACCCCATTGTGCTAGGTGCTGTGCAAACACAGGACAAGACAGTCCCTGCCCCAAAGAATTTACTAATGTCACTACTACATCATTTCTAACGCGGCCCCACAATGCCACGCAGAGCTCAAAATGTCACATGTTGTGTCCCACCACCTCTTCCCAAAGTTTCTCATTCCCTAGTCAATCTCCCCTGAGAGTATTCCTCCTATTTACATTGTTTTTTCTTGTTATAATTCATATTTATTGTTTTGTCTTATCTTTGCTAACTAATGAGAACAGTGTCTCCTCCATGTAGTACAGCCTTTTATTTCCCCCTATATCATCTGTAGCAGGGGTAGCCAAACTTACGGACCCTCCAAGACACATACTACAATCTTCAGAAGTTCGAGAGCTGGGGCATGCCTGCTCAGGCTTGGGGCTTCAGCCCTGCGGCCGGTTAGGGGGGTTAGGAGCTTCTGCCATGGGGGGTTGGGGTGGTCTTAGGGCTTCAGTCTTGCTCCTGCTGAAGTCACGAGTCCCAGCAGGTACCTCCCGTGGGGCTAAAGCCCTGAGACCCCCCTCCCTGCTGGGCAGAAGCCCCCAGCCCCACCATCCTGCCACAGGGCATAAGCCCCTTGCTCCCCCAAACAGTCTGGTATGCGGAGAATGGTGGGGGCGGGGCTCCGAGAGCCACACTTTAACAGTAAAAGAGCCTCATGTAGCTCACGGGCTGTAGTTTGGCCACCTCTGATCTATAGTATGATGCCTAGTTTTTTACCTAGTACTCCAGCTGCAATCTAACCAATGTTGTATAAAGACAAGGTTCACTGTATAGTTTTGTTGCATCTCTGCGTTTCTGCTGCTATAGAAGAGCCTAATCTTCCAGGCTTTGCCAATTTGTAGCACATGAATAACGTGACATCAATGGGGAGTTTTAAAAATTGGAGGATCGGTTATCCCAAAACAGACAGATACATCTAACTAATAGGTTCCCCCCCGCCACATCTCTAATTTCTATTATCTGTATTAAAATACAATTTTGTTTCCAAGAAAGAGGTGACGCTTCCATCTGAAGCAGGACTTCCAGTATTTACAGCTATCAAAGAACTAGCTTTAGTTTCATCTGATACTTTAAAAAGCCTTTTATTCTAAAATAAATGATTTGAAACGTGGTTTTGATAGGGAGGGTTGCTCCAGTAATGGATTTACTGTGACTATGCAATCAATTTCAGGGATTAGATTTCAGGATAGAAACTATGCATCATTGTTCATGTCCAAGTGAGGCTTTACCTTCACATTGCGGTCACTCACCATGGCAGATGGCTACCAAGGGCAGGGAAGGAGCCATTGAAGGAAAACTCCTCACTGATGTTGAGGTCAGAGCATCAAAAATATGTAAAAGTTACAGCAGCTACGCAGTATTATTAGAGTGTGAGTCACCTGGGGATTCACAGAGACTTGCTCCCCATGAAACAATAGGAGGGAGCCCTTAGGGTGGAAATCATATAATTAATTATAGTATTAACTATTTATTAATTATTGTTGTTGTTAGGGAATTACTAAATAAAACCCTTTTCCTATTTCCAGAAATAATTCTCAGGAATTCAGCTATCAACACAATTATTTCACTTTATTACTACAGTGGGTTCCTTAAAAGGAGTCCATGGACTAGTTTTCTTCATTCCATGACAGGAAATGTTCCTGTTACAATTACTTTCTGCATAATGCCGTAAAAGGATTTTAGACCTACAGGCCAGATTCTGATCTCACAACAGTGTAAACACAGCATTACTCATCAATCTGGATGGAGTTCAGTGGGGTTGGATTTATACTGGTGTATGTCAGATCAGAATCTGGCTCGTAGCATGAATCCTTTGCCACTTCCACTGACTCCTTTGTTTAGGTATAAATTCTGCCCTCAGTCGTGTGCATGTCAAAAGAATCATCAAAACAGTATGTATCCCATTAAAAAAATGGAGTCCTCCTGCCCATGCAGAATACCAGCATCAGAGAGCACCTCTTCATAATCCCAGCGAGGATATAAAGCTCACAATCAGAATAACCATAATGCTTTGCACTAACACATCAGGATTCGCATGATGACCTCGCAAATTGCATCAGCAACAGTAAAGCATTTACTTATTTTATTTGTTTATTTAAAATTGGAAGCCTTCTACTCTCCCTGTAATGCTGTGTTTAAGAGTATGTCTACACGGCAATTAAAAACCCGCAGCTGGCCCGTGCCAGATGGCTTAGGCTCGGCGTGCTCAGGCTGTAGGGCTGTTTAATAGCCATGTAGCTGTTTGGGCTGGAGACTGGGCAGTAGGACCCTGCAAGGTGAAGGTGGAGGGTCCCAGAGCTTGGGCTGCAGACAGAGCCCGTATGTCTATACTGCAATTAAACAACCGCCTAGCCCAATTCCTCCAAGCCTGAGTCAGTTGCCACAGGCCAGCCGTGGGTGTCTAATTGCGATGTAGACAGACCCTGAGAGGGAGAAGCTACGGAACTGAGAGGTGGAGTGACTCACCCAAGATCACACAGCAAGCAGTGACCAATACTGAATCCCCTCAACATCTGCTGGAGTCAACTGGAGTTGAAACCACTCAGCACCTTATAGGATTGGATCCCTGATTTCTAAGATTTAGGCCAGCTGCTCATTCCAACGTCTCTTGGTTAGTTGGCTTTCTCGTTCTTTATCTGCTTTCTAGTGCATCACCGTAGGAGTCCTGGCTGTGTAGAGAACTGGTTCTAACTTCATCCCTTTAGCACGTCCAGCCCTAAGTTCCTAGAAAGCTGAGTCAGCTCCGTAATCAGAGAGAAGTCTGTTGACTTTGGGTTCTTCATTAACACCTTCATTCATGCTTTGCCATGACCCATTTGATGGGGGTGAAATATTCCACTGTGCTGGGAAATGGCAGCTCTGGAGCCAAATGTAGCACCTAAAAAATTTCCATTGGCTCTTAGATGCCGTAATTCTAAACTTGATTCGCTACTTACAAACAAAGCAGTGTCTACGTTTTATTTCAGGTGTTATACACAATAACTTCAGAAGTTAAATGAGGACTGGCAGAGTCCCTGCCTATAGAGGGGGTTGGAAAATGTGATTTGGAGCCAGAAATGAAACTATCTTGGCTCTAGTTTGAATTCTTTCTACCCACCTCAGCCCTGCCTTTACTTCTTCATTGACTAACTCAAACACTGCAGATGAGGAGAGCATCATCAATAAATATATTGGGGCTAAATATCTTAAAAGATGACTAGCAAAGGCTGAAAAATTAGGCTTCTTAGCACAGATAAAGGCAGCTGAAAGCTCTTGGGAAATTTTAAAGCTTTTTCCCCCTCTCTGCCAGGATGTTAACTGGAAATGTAGATATTATCTACCCTAGAAAACTAGAGAAACTGGCATGATAGAAGTCAAGAAACTGAAAGCTGAGCAGCTGAGGATAGGTCAAATTCTTCATTGCCCTATGACCACTTTGCAATGGCTAAGCCAAATCAAAGCGGCTACAAAATAGCTGCAAGTCCCTCTCACCACTCTGTGCAGAACTGGCACAACCCACTCAGGGTTGTCCTGACCTGCACCAGCAGGGCTGGCTCCAGGAACCAGCTAAGAAAGCAGGTGTTTGGGGCGGCCAGTACAAAGGGGCGGCACGTCCGGGTCTTTAGCAGGAATTCAGCAGCAGGTCCCTCAGTCCCTCTCTTCCTCTTTGAGCTGCTGCCAAAGTGCCGCCAAACAGGAAGAGAGGGAGTGAAAACCCGCCGCCGAAGTGCCATCGAAGAATGGAGCGGTGCAACTGAGCTGCTGCTGAAGTGCCGATGATAGCCTTTTTTTTTTTTTTCCGCTGCTTGGGGTGGCAGAAAACCTGGAGAGGGCCCTGTGCACCAGGAGCTGGCCCAGCTCCCAGCAACTCCATGATAGGGGAGGCATAGTTTGCACCTCCTTAAGCTCTGCACTGGGCTCAAAAATGAGTTGAGGATGCTGTCTCTTCCTTAGACTGTTTTTCTTAACATTCCTCACCAGTGAATGCTAACAACAGTTAAGGTGCTATTGCAGACCAGCCATTGGTATACTAACCCTGTGCAATCATGGGCCAATGGAAGAGATTGCAATAGATCTAGATGATACAACGGTTATCCGGAAGGCAGGTAGCCAGTGGCAGTCATTCCATGCTACCATAGCATGCTACCATAGCAACTATTGCATCCACAATGGAGGTGTACTGGCACTAGTGAATGGTGGGAAGGTTTTGGGGGATGAAGGGTAGCGCAGAGAAGGCCTGACCTTTGTTCAGAATTTGAAAACTCAGAATTTTATGTTAAAACCTATGTAACTCCAATGACCAATGGAAAAAGGACTTCTTTGTTACAGATTCAACGACCTGTCCATTGAGATAAGGCACGGGCGTTCACAGCAAACATGCTCAGAGATTCCTAAGAGGTCCTCCAGCAAAACCAGGAAGGACCAGACTTGCCATTGTTTTTTACCTTAGAAATACCAAGACAGAAAAAAAACATCTCAAAGACAGAAAACCTGTTCAGCCTTCTTTATCCATCACAAAGCAGCAAAAATATAGAAATCAAAAAGCACAAATCAGATTTGATGTGAATCCTGTGCAAATCAGCTTTAAAGTCAGAAGCTGCACCATATATTATACTGTCACATAGTTTGAACACTTTATTACTATGTCTGTGTGCATCAGCACAACCAAGTGCTCTCCAAGATACATAAAGGTACATACATGTGTGAGCTTAGTACCTGACTCTTGTCACATATGCTCTTTTCCAGGTGGCCTGAGGCCCTACTACATGGATGAACAATGACCTTTGCATGACTCACAACATGATAGTGGTGCCTGATACTGTCATTCTAGACCACTTAATTCCTACACTTTTCTTTGTGCAGTTTCATTTACTAAAAACCTATGGTTGAAGTTTTCTAAGCAATCTCGAGGGCGAGGCTTGGGACTCTTTTCAGAAAAGACACATTCACTCTCTCTGGGGTAAGGGAGGCTGAAATCACATCATTCTTCACTTCCTGAGACTCATTATACCAAACCCTACTGTCTCTGTAACAGGAAGCAAGATGGGAATGTTGACCAAATGAGCCTCTTCATTGACATCAGAGCTTAGATTCAAGATTCTGCTTATATATCCATTGAGAAACCTGTTCCCTTGTGTAGTGAATAAGAAAGCTTTTTTTTTTTTTTTAAATGGAGATCATATGTTCCTCAGTTAAAAACTGCTTGATATAAGCCTGTCTGTCTTCATGGAGTAAAATGAAAGGAGGCTGTTTGAAAAAAAAACAAAATAAACAAGAAACAATACAATGAAAAAGGTAAGGTACCACCGGAGAACACCAATGGCTCTGAAGGAAACAATGGAGGAGTTATTAACTGCCTAGCTCAAGCCAAATTAACAAGGTTTATTCCTCCCAGGCCCGAAAACCTCGGATCAAAAGGGACACTAAATGGTTAAAGACTCTGGACTCAAGAGGAAGGGGAATGAATTGGCAGCAGTGGCTGGAGATGAGTCTGATAGAGAATGGGTCAGGGGCTGCCTGACTCCCAGTCTAGGAGCAGGGGGGTCTGTGCTAAGATGCACTTACCCAAAGGTTGCAGGGAAAGAATAAAGTTAGACAAGACCCAGGCATATAGGCCTTTCATTGTTTTATCCCTTTTCTCTCACATTTGAAGAGGGAGTTGCTTTAATCAGCTGCTGGCTCCAGGCTCCAGGAGGAAAAGGGCTACCAGTCCCACACCCATTTGGAGCTGTTGTGTTAACATGGGTGGTAAACAAGGGAGCTGCAGCTCACAGACCCAGTGTAAGAGTGGAAGGACTTCGTGGCTCCACCCATAGAGGAATGAAGGTAGCAAAACCAGCCCCCTGAAGGATGCACTCAAGGAGGCCTAAAAGGGGTCAAAAGAGCAGGTCACCCTGTAACCATGACAGCTTCCTTGCAGGATGTTCTTCTATGAACCTCTGCTATATAAAACTGCATATTATTAAATATTATCACTGTTTGTATTACCATAGCACCTGGGAGCCCTCTGGGTGAACCCCCAAAGGATAAGAGGTTTAGTAAGCACCTAAAAGAAGAAAGCATCCACACTTGCCGCAGAGTGCAGATAATCAGGAGTCAAGACAGCCGAGTTCTTCTTCAGGCTCTGCCACTGACTCATTGCATGACCTCGGGCAAATCACTTAATCACTCTGTATCTACATTCCCCATCTGTCAGATGATTACCATGATACTACCAGCCTGCTTTCCAGAGCTGTTGTCAGACTTCATAAATGTATATATAGAGATTTGAGTTCCTTGAATGAAAGGTGCCATAGAAGTGAAACATAGTATTATACGGCTCCTTGCAGCCATGGATCTCCAAGCACTTTTCAGGCATTCACGCAATTTCACAATCCCCTTTGAAGTAAGAATTGTAATCCTCATTTTATAATGGATAAACTGAGGCACCATGAGGTGGCATGACTTCTTAAGGTCACACAGCCAGACCTGTTGTAGAGTCAGGAATAACACTCAGATCTCCTGCCATAAACACAAGGCTGCACCCTATCCCCTAGACCAAAGATACCATTAGTTCAGTCTCTTATACCTGTTTTTATTATGAATAGAGGAGTATCCTAATATTCCAAATGAGAAAAGGCTAGAGAGCTAATATATACATGAAAGGAACTTCATCAGAACATAGCACAAAGTGGAGATGGTCTCAAATACATTCATCAATCTGCATACCACCTCCATTATGGAGAGAGAAAAAAAACTCATAGGCCAAAACACGGAATTGCCACACATCCCACATCAATCAAGAACACTGGAGCCTAGGAGTGCCATACATTCCTCCCAGCGTGTCTCTGCAGTAAGTCTCAGGAGACTTGTGCCAAATCCAGCTTTGCTACAGTAATCCACTGTAATCATGATGGCCAAGAACAATGTAGGCTATAAACCCTCAGCCAACATTTCCACAATTATCAGTCTCAGGAAGGAGTGCCAGCACATTCTTGTTAATTCTGCTTTAACTGTTATGGAAGTTAAAGGCCTAACCAAGCAGCAGCGAAACGCCTCATGAAAATGATCCAAAAGCAATGGAAGGGCCAGAGGGCTACCAATGAGAGAATCATTTTGGAGGTAATAGGCCAGATGCTTCTACTTTGGTAGAGTTAGTCCAAATTTACACTGGTGTAAGTGGGAGCAGAATTTGCCCCTAAGTGTAGAGCTTAATTTTAATGTTTTGCAAAAACTGAATAGTGTTTGGATAACATTCCCTCTCCTCCAGTCCCCAAAATGCATTATTTTCCATTGCTGTATCCCTTCACTTCCGAGGTCCAGACAGAAAGAGAAAGGGCTGATATACTGTAATAATTTTGGGGTTCCTTAAACAACAAACTAGCAAATGAGAAAGGAATAAAACTTTTATTAAAAACAAACAAGAGAGCATCTGTGGTGAACTGCAGTACATAGCAACACTGTGTTTCTCAACCCCTGCTTCCAGGACAGGTCTCAAAATTCCAATATTCATAATGCTCTCCCTCGTGAGGGAGCCTCTCTAAATTATAATCTTGCACACACATATACATCAAGAGACAAGCTGTTCCCCCAGTGTTTCTAACCCACCTGGAAATCGAACAAGAAAGCCTCTCCTTGCAAGATTCCTTGCTCTCTCTTGCAGACCAAAGAGGTGTAGGGAGCAGAGTCTCATCTTCTAAGCATCTATTCAAACTGAGCCAAATTCCAAAGCTTTGGTGATCTAATGGTTAAGCATGAAAGTGTGAGACTTCAAATTCTCTTTCTGACGCTGCTACCTACTTGTTATTAGAAATGAGCAAATACTGTGTTTGGGAGGGAAATGCAGGAATATTCGTTTGAATTATTAACCAAGTTTGCCACAGCTACATTTATACCCAATGTCTGGTTTGTTTCCACACACATTCTTGGGAACAATTAAGAATATCACAGAAACTATATTTTAAGAAAAACTGGGGAGTGGAAGAATGCACCATTTTGTTATACACAAGAAAGAAAGGAAAAACATAGACTCATAGACTCATAGACTTTAAGGTCAGAAGGGACCATTATGATCATCTGGTCTGACCCCCTGCATGCTGCAGGCCACAAAACCGTCCCTACCCCTTCCCTGGACTCTGCTGTTGAAGTCCCCAATCCTGTTTTAGGTGGCTTCAATCGGCAGAAACCCTCCTGCTAGAGATCCCTGCCCCATGCTGCGGAGGAAGGCGAAAAACCTCCAGGGGCTCAGCCAATCTGCCCTGGAGGAAAATTCCTTCCCGACCCCAAATATGGCGATCAGTAAGACCCCGAGCATATAGGCAAGAGTCTCCAGCCTGACCCCTGTCAGCCATTGTACAATTTACCTACCATTGCTTGGTTTTCCTCGACTACTATGTTTTACCATTAAACCATTCCCTCCATAAATTTATCTAACTTAATCTTAAAACCAGACAGGTCCGTCGCCCCCACCGTTTCCCTCGGAAGGCCGTTCCAATATTTCACCCCTCTGACGGTCAGAAACCTTCGTCTAATTTCAAGCCTGAACTTCCCCACGGCCAGTTTATATCCATTCGTTCTCGTATCCACATTAGTACTTAGCTGGAATAATTCTTCTCCCTCCCTCGTATTAATCCCTCTAATATATTTAAAGATAGCAATCATATCCCCCCTCAGCCTTCGCTTTGTCAGACTAAACAACCCAAGCTCCTCTAGTCTCTTTTCATACGACAGGTTTTCCATTCCTCTGATCATCCTAGTGGCCCTTCTCTGCACCCGTTCCAGTTTGAGTTAATCTTTTTTAAACATGGGAGACCAGAACTGCACACAGTACTCCAAATGAGGTCTCACCAGCGCCTTGTACAACGGAAGCAGGACCTCCTTATCCCTACTAGATATACCTCGCCTAATGCATCCCAAGACAGCATTGGCTTTTTTCACCGCCACGTCGCATTGTCGACTCATAGTCATCCTGCGGTCTACGAGGACCCCTAGGTCCTTCTCCTCTTCTGTTACTTCTAACCAATGCGTCCCCATCTTGTAACTAAAATTTTTGTTAGTCATCCCCAAATGCATCACCTTACACTTTTTACTATTAAATTTCATCCTATTTCTGATACTCCAATTCACAAGCTCATTCAAGTCTCCCTGCAGGATATCCCTATCCTCCTCCGAATTTACAACGCCTCCCACCTTCGTATCATCCGCAAACTTTATCAGCCCACTCCTGCAATCGGTTGAGGCTCCTTGCCAGCTTGAAAGTAGAGAGCTGCACCAAGCAGCACCCAGTTGTAAAATGGCCACAGATACTTGGCTCTACCAAATTTAATGGGTTAGCACCAGTAAGGAATGCTGGGGGGAAGTTTCTATCAGGGGGACCCTGTTGATGAATTCCAATAGGGATCAGGTGTTCATAAAGGAAGGTGTTCCTGGGGTTCCCAGGGAGAAAACTTGTAGAAGGTGAATTTTCAATCCACGAAGGGAATGCATGCGCAGATCACGTGATCCTAAATTCAGCAATTCAGGGAATAAAAACACACCCCATTCCTATCTGTCCAATCAAAAGTAACTAATGCCACTTGAATTTCAAATTTTGAGTACTTTAGCAAGTTAAAAAATGAGTTAGAGCCCAACAATTATTCACAGAATATATTTAGCAAATAATGAATACACATGAGAAAGTTGTAAGCTGTTCACAGACAATTGATGAACAGCAAAAAGATTCAAAATATGTTATTTGCTGCAAATTAGTTACCCAGCTCTCCTGACCCTGTGGCCTCAGACAAGTTATATGGGACTGGATTTTCAAGAGAGCTCAGCTCCCATTTATGCCCCTAAATAAGGGCCTGTTTTTCAAAAACGTTCAGCACCCATCAGCTTCTATTGTGAACCTTAACTTCTCTGTGTCTTACTTCACCTATTTGTTGTTTGCAAAGCAACTGGAAGTCATAAGATGAAAA
Organism: Trachemys scripta elegans; assembly: GCF_013100865.1. NCBI lineage: Eukaryota > Metazoa > Chordata > Testudines > Emydidae > Trachemys > Trachemys scripta. The sequence continues at coordinate 18,624,989 of NC_048309.1, read as the reverse complement.
GCTGCTTCCAAACGCAAAAGCGTGATGAGAAGAGGAGGACGTATAGGTCATATGTCTTCCTAAAGTGTGTGATGAGTGAAGACTGGCTGCTGGCATTTCTTCCACTGTGTCATCTAGTCCTGCTCTGAGCAGGGTAACAATGCCAGTGGGCAGTCTGCACTAGAGTTGCCAGAGTTTCAGGAGAGCTAGAACAGCAGGAGAATTTCAGACAATCCCAATGTAGATAAGACCTGTGAGTTGTAGGGGTCAATGCATGTGTTTGGCACATAGGAGAATCTATCCTAGCTGCCACAACCTCTCTAATTCCTGCCTCACAATTTGGCTTCTGTACTATAGATGTTGATTTAAATTCATGTTGCCATCTGGGATCATGTTTTTTCTTGGGGTGTTAAGGAAGTTCACTACTGAGTATTAAATGGAAAATCATAAACCTACTGAGTGTTTGTTGAGGCGACAGAACAGCAATAACTCCAGCAATCATGGAATTATTTCTGTTTTCTCTTGCCTTCCTTCTCTAGCACTTCGTAAAACCCGATTTCCTTCCCCTCATTCATTCCCCCAACAAGGAATTTTGAAAGTGTTTCTTGACTTGAAGCTTCAGCTGATAGTATAGCAAACTATTTCCTGGTCACGTTAGTCCGGGCCTGATGCAGGTGGAATGATTTGAGCCTGTGTTCTGGAGTCACATGGGAGATTTATTTATTTGTTTACCTGTTTCATTTTGTCCCTTCTAGAGAAGGATTTTTGCGGGGGGGGGGGGGGGGGGTGCTGGTTTTAAAATCAAAAGAGAAAGAAAGAAAACAAGTTTAGAGTAATTTATATATATTTATATAAAGAACAGGAGTACTTGGGCACCTTAGAGACTAACAAATTTATTTCAACATAAGCTTTCGTGGGCTACAGCCCACTTCTTCGGATGCATAGAATGGAACATATAAGAAGAATATATATATACATACAGAGGAGATGCCATACCAGCTCTAAGAGGCTAATTAATTAAGATGACCTATTATCAGCAGGAAAAAAACTTTTGTAGTGATAATCAAGATGGTCAGATTAGTTGCCACAAGTACTCCCGTTCTTTTTACAGATGCAGACTAACATGCCTGCTACTCTGAAACTTATATATATATGTGGCTTTAATCTGTTGCTTTTCATTTTTCTTTAGTCTCTCTGGTAGGTAAAAATTTGATTTAGGTTTTTTGCTTTAATATACTGCATAGAACCTCAGCAACCGCTCTCCCTCAGAATAATATAAGACAAAATCTCGTCCTGGGATACACACATGTTGTCTTGATAGCTGCTGCCATAGCTCATTGCCCATTGATATCAGAACTGCTACCTGAGACAGAATATGGCCCATTGTAAGCTAGAGAACAAGGAGGTAACATATTTCTTCGTGCATTGTACTCTACAGATAATATCTTACATTTCTTTAGTGCTTTTCACCCCAAACTTCCTCAAAACATTTTGTATCTCAATATCTGTACACTGGACATAGTTAAAGTCTTTGCAATTTTATCACATGGCTTCCAAAATAATCCCTCTCCTCGAATATCTCAAATTATTATCTGTATTACCATAGTGGCTATGAGCCCAAGACATGGACTGAGACCACATTGTACTAGATGCGGTACAAACACAGAACAAAAAGACACTCATGTTAATTCCTTGCAAAAAGCCATTCTAAAGGTTTTAATGGACATACACATATATTTCTTCACCCACCACAGGAATATAAGCATCTCTAGGATGGAACACTGTCTAAAAATGTACAGCAAGACTGCTGAAAAAATTAGAGAGGAAGGGCTGATGAATAGCATATAAAATTTGGGTAGGCAGACAGATTGTAATTACCCCCACTGGAATTTGGCCATGATACCAGGACTAACACCCATATGTTCTTGGAAAGTGCTATTATTATTCATATTCCTATAGTATCCAGTTTTATATCTCAGATGAAAGACAATACTTTTGGGATTGCCTTCTAGCATTGGCTCAGTATGGACAATGGAGAAGCACCATAATTGAATTATGGCCTTTTGCCATTGGGGTTTCCTTGGAGATCTCCCATCTAAATATTGGCCTTACAACATGTGGCTTGTGGGACATGATGAAATCACAACCCCAGATGAAATGGCCACAGGCAGTACTTTGAATATGCAGCACAATTATTTGTTTCCATCCATACTTCACAACCTCACTGATGAGGAACTGTCAGACTGTCTAGCAAACACCATTGCCCAGGTAAATGTCCAATGAAATTCATAGGAAGGATCCATTTTTTACCATATTTTTAAAAGGTTTTTTTTTTCTTTTAAGTCACAATTCCTTTTTACCAGTTTGATTACAGAAAGTAAGCATCACAGTGAGCCACACAGGTCACCTGCCAAAGAGAACAGCTATGTATAACAGGCAAATCCTTTAGTTTTAAGCAACCTCTAGGAAAGATTTCTACAACTGAAGTTTGGTGTTTTCCAAAATGTAGCAGGCTCTCAATTCCTCCATTCTCCAAAGTCAGCAGCTTCAACCAGTGCTAGCTCAGAATATTGTTTCTCCTGCTTCTTATACTCCCTATCAGCTATTTCACACCGACTACCACTGTATCTGAATTCTTCCAGTACCTCATTATCCTGCCAGTGTGGGACCATCCATACTATTCTAAACTGTCCTCTGAAAAGCTTCTTCCAGAGTGCAGAGAATCAGCACTTTCAATCACTGATTTCATTTTTTAAATTATTTGTTTTAAGACAGAATGGTTGGACACACACAGCAGAAAGGACCGTTTTTTAAACCATTTTCTTTCCATTGTTAGCCATGCACCTAAGGAGACACTGACCCCAAATCTGACACAGTCAGTTCCAGACAGGATGATCTCTTTCCATAGTGTTCATAAGTGCTTTTGGACTGATTTTCTTTCCCTGAGGCAATTTAAGGTGATTTTAAAGTGACAGATGCTGTCAGATTTCTCCCTTGCCTGACAGGCAAAAATTGTTCTTGGCTCTCTTTTCTTCACCTAATCTTTGAATTAAAAAAAAAAAAAGTTAATCAGCATTTCTGGACAACAGCCCAAATTTCTGGATAAATTCAAATTAATTTTGTGTTCTACAGTGAACTACCAGCCATTTCCTGTTTTCCTATAAGTACTAGTAAGCAAACACCTAAAAGGAGGCTGGAATTTCTAGCTTAGTGCAGTTGGTAGTTTGAAGCATTCTAAAGAGTGCACCATTAGACCTGTGACTAAATACAATATTCTCTGTATTAGGGATTCATTTCCTAGTATGACAGATGGTAGAATATTTTCCCCACTCACTAAATACTGACTAAGAACCGTGGGTAGCCCCGCATTTTATTATGATCACATTGCCAGAAATATCTTTGAAAGCACAAAGTTATGCACACTACAATTGTCATTTAAAGCCAAAATTAAGGAGATACTACTCTAACGTTCCTCCTTCTGTGGCTTTGTATAGTAGCTGCATCATAACCTTACCTCTTTCCCTTCTGGATGATTTTCAGACAGTTTTCCTTGTAAATATATGAACAGTATCAACCCAGAATAAGTCTTTCCCTTCTGGTATCATCTCTATTTTCCCGTGCATCTTGAGATGCGTAATAGAGGTTGTTCGGTCTTCAGGCATGCCTTACTGTTTGCAAGACTTTGATAAGTAAACCTACTTTAATCTGCATTGCAGACACAGGAGGCATATTGTGGTTCTGTGAAGGCTTAAAGAAAGTGGCATGAGGCCCAAAATTCAGAACAGAGCAAATGCTAGACAGCTGCATGCATCTTTCCATGCAGAAGTAAAACAGATACTTAATGTATCTGCTTGGAAATGAGAATTTTCTGGTCCTGTTATGCTTGTCATTTTGAATGCTCCTGTTTTGATATTTACCAGTTTGCATGCACCTGACCTTGTCTGTTTCATCTTGAAAAATTCCTAGTACAAGTGAACAGCTGGTGAACAACCCATATAAGTTCTCAATCTGAAGCAAAGAGATTTTAAAAAACAAAACCTCATAACTCTGTTATGTGTTTTTTCAAGATATTTGACCAACAGGACTGAGAGAAAATATACTGAACCTTCATCGACCCAGAGCAGAATGCACTGAAATAAGATGTTGATAATGTAGGAAATACCATATGACCAATTATCATCAAGTTTCCAAGCAGGTTCTGCCCATAGCGTTACTCTTTCTGACGTCTTTTGCCCCAAGGTAGCAGATGACAAATGAAACCCCCCCATCTCTTAAATACAGGAGAGGCCTCCAACCCCTTATCACAATTTCCCCTACCTCCTGCACTGCTCACCAGCGATCACTGGCTATGATTAAGCTCCTGTGTATTTTGTGATTCCATAGCCTTGGAATTCACCCCTTTGCACAGAATTGTGCTGCAGAATCTAAACTTATAATTGTGTTTCTAACCATCCCCACGGTGGAGAAAATTGTAAAAATATCACCCAAGTGTAAACAGAAGCAGTGATGTCATTGTGCGTTGGAAGACAGTTTGAAATAATAGCTGACAGATGTAAACTGCCCCATGCATATTAATAGAAATTGTTAGCTCTGAAACCTAAAGATAACAATCTGCAGAATATGGAAAACTGAAATGGAGGGAGGGAAAGACAATAAAATTTAATTTAATATCAGAATATATAACCCTGGGCTGCTGTACTGATGGTATGATTTATTTTCCTACTTATTTCAATAAAAATTTCAATTTAAAAAAAATATCAAAAGTTGCTGTAGAATTTCTAACAGATGCCACAGAATCTAGGAATCTGACTTCATAATTTAGGTCCAGAAGGCCAGGGAGTATACATGCATTGCCTAGAACAGCCTATTCTGTTCCATAGCATCTTCAGTCGAGGATCTTGATGTGTCACTGTCTCGGTCTTAAAGGATCTGAGCATGTTACATGGTATTATTTGGTTGTAATAAATGGTCAGAACCAAACCTTGGATCCAAACATGCCCTAAACTTTGTAGGAGGTTGAACCTTGCTCTGGACTTTGCAACTCAGCCCCATCTCTCCTTCTCGCACACAGACCCTTTGGGCTACTCCAAGTGAATTATTTGGCTCACAGACTCCCTTTATATGCATTGTACATTTGGCCAGGTTAGCACAGGCCACTGCAAGAAGCAGAACACTTGGACCAGAACCCCTCTTGGTCAGTGGAGCTATACTGGCCAGCCAAGAGGAGCCGTGATGCAGGTGGCAGGGGGACTTCCCACCCCACCCCACCCGCCGATCACTTCTGCCAGGCTTTGTGGGAAGTACCTGTTTTTCCTTAAGGCCACTCATCATGAAGGAGAATTCTAAATTGGGATCAGCAGCCACTGTGTGCCTAGATCTAGGTGGAGCATTGAGTACCGGCACCTCTAATCTCAGCGAGCTGTTCTTTATTAAAGAGGAGGTGACTACAATCAGTTCTAATCCATACACATTTGACATTTTTACAAGCTGTCCCCTCGGTCGGGCCAATACACAGACAAGATGTCTCAGTTATGCACAAGTTTTCTCCAAGCTACGATTAAGCAGCCCCGCATCCCTGGGGGCCTGATTCTTGGTTGCCCTGCAACTGGTGCAGTCATTTACTCCAGTGAAATGCAGGTATTGTAAAATACTATGACGTTGGCATGACAATGTTTTACTCCCACTTTGGGCTGGTGGAAATGACTACACAAGAGGCCGGGCAGCTAAGAATCAGACCTGTTGGGCCCATAAGCACACTCAATAACTTTCCCCATTACAGGATCATTTCTGCCCACTCTTTCTTTCAATCATCAGTGTCACAGTGGAACAAACAGAAGGACTTGGTCGCTTAAAGCTCTTTCCTCTTTTTGCCTGCCACTTAATTAAATTATCCCATAATGAAATCTTTCCCTAATGAGTCAGTGCTTAATAATTTATTAGACACTGAAGCCCTGCTTGGAGTCTCATCAATTATGTATCGCAGCACCAGGCACTTTCAAACTCTCTTTTTTCATTTACCATTCACTTCATTAAGAGCCCCAGCCCAGCTACTTCTAGGTTTCATTGTACTAGCTCAGAGTCAGAGGTCAGATCACCTATATATTGCCCAGAGCTTACCAACAGATGCGAGTGCGTGTGTGCATGTGTCTGGGTGTCTGAAATTATATATAGCATTTGTGTATGTTTGTCTGTGTACCTGTGAGGGTATGCATCTGTGTACATGTGTTTCTATACAGGAGCATATATGTATATCTTTGTGTCGGTGTGTGCAAGGGTATATGTTCATGTCTATATGTACATGGATGGCCGGGCATGAATCTGCACACCTGTGTATACGTATCTATATGTGCATACGTGTATGTATGTGTCTGAATCTGTATGCGCGCACGTTTAGATGTGTATGTGACTGTCTCTGCATGTGTTTGTGTCTGTGTGTTCATAGCTGTATGCCTGTTCATGTCAGGGCATGAGCACACATGTGCAACTGCAGTATATTAGCCTGTCTTTCTCTAGCATTTTTTTGCTTTTGTCTTTACTCAAAACAAAGGTAGTACACATAGCTGGAGGGCAGTCAGAGTGAGACAAGGTTTTACATAAGATCTGTGGATGATGCATTTGGACCTATCGAAAGGACAGCATGAGGACTATTGCGTTTACACATTGCTTTGCTCCTGACAACCCAAAAACCAAAATGAGTTAATTGTAGCTTTGCTTTTCATTGAGGTTTTCAAACCCAGACCTTCCCGTCCCCTACATGTTCCTACAGGAGTCCTCATTATCAGACTATTCAATACATTGTAATGTAGACAGCACAAAGACTATACTGAAGACATATTAAGGGCCAGACTCTGCTCTTACATACACAATATACATTTAATGTAACTCTGTTGACTTCAGTGGAGTTACACCAGTGCAACTGAGAGCAAACTCTGGTCTGAAGTGCTTACATTTCCTAGTTATGGAGCTATGCATGGTGCATTGTGACGAAGAACTGCTCTAGGGAAACAAGGTGCCAAAAGATTCTGCTCAACTCTGGAAAGTGACTCTGTCAAACAGCTCTATCATGCCCCAGGTTTGTCTCAAAAAGCCTAGGCCAAATTTGCACACTTTACAATTAAAAATATGATTGTTGTAACCTTCACTGCTACAAACTTACCTTGGGATCTGACAGTGAAGCTCGGTTGTTTCTAACTCATGCATAATCCCCCCTAACCCTGATCCAATTGAGGTTTACAATAACTGTGGTTACAGAGCAATTGATGTGCCTGCCTCTGTTTGCTTTGATTTAACAATTCTGCAGCTGGAATGTAATTAGCCATTGTGATGATGAGGGATGAGCCAGAATAGAATCCAACTCACTCTCCCACTAGTCCATGGGCTCCACCAGAGTAAAACAAGAGTAAAAACTTTTGAACATTTATTCTAGTCAGTACTGTAGCAGATCTGATATTGAACACAGTCCTGAACTGTGCAGTAAAAACACTTTTTAAATTAGGTTTTTTTTCTGATCATCACCACACTTGAACCCATTCCTGCACTAATCATGGGAGGCATTTGAGGATGCTGCAGTGACGCAGTTTTATCCTACCCATAATGTATCTTGGGATGGGAGGTTTCCTTCCCTCCACAGTGAGGCTCTATTTTCCATGTAACCACGTTCTGTACCGCAGCCAGTATGAAAGAAGAGAACACAGACTAGACACAGAGTGCTTCATTCTTTTCAGAAGCATCAGTTCCAGTTTTGTGCCACTTCCCAGCTATTGAAATAGTCAAAGTGTTGGAGGACATCCACTGGTAAACAGCATGATCTGAGTAACATGGGTGTTCCATTTTGGGTCAGACTGTTGGTCCATCCTGCTGTAACACTGGCTGTTATTTAGTGCATTGGAGGACAGTGAAATTCTTCCCCTCTCTTCGTGCACACACAGACTGCACACACAACATTTTCATTTTAAATACATAACCAGACAGCTGTGCAATCCTGTGCATGGGGAAGATTTTTTGATCAGCTCATGCCCTGAAGCCCAAAGTTTGATTTCCTTCTTAATTATCTTATCATGCACAGCTAAAAGAGTTATTAGCCATAATAATATTATCAGGCTCTTTTTAAAACTTCAGTCACAGTATTTATTTCTAGGGGTTTTTTTTATATTATTGCCTCCAATAAAGTTGCTCATTCCTGTGGTAGGACGCTTTATAGGCATTGAACAACAATACGCTTTTTACTTAGTAAGCTGATGATCAATTTTTTTGAAAGAGGACACAGTCATCTGAAATGACTCCATATTGGGGTTATTGGAGTCGTATAGTGCTCATCAATAAATACTCTGTGTCAATAAGCCATTAACTATTAATGCCAGTGCTGGCCATTTGAGAACTTTACATCAACACTCTTGTTACTTTACACATTGCTTCTCGTCTTATTAAGCAACTTGCACATACAAGAGCAAGGTCTTGCAAATGAGTCCATGTCAGTAATGCATAGGACACCCCCCTCCCGATAAACAAGGGGAGGTAGAAATCACATGAAAATTAATATGTCTGGGGCTGTCATGAGGATTTACTTACACTAAGAAGAAAGAGAATCCAGTCTGGAACTTCCATCATATGTTCATCCTGTACCACACTGTGGCTTCAACTTTTTTTCTTTAAAGCAAATTTAGAGTTAGTGAAAGGCACCAGATTAAACAACCCCGAAAACTAAAGTCCATTATGCGCAGAACAGGTAGATCATGGCTACTAAGAACATGAGCTTCCCAATCCAACCATGTCAATATACCCCAACCCTGACCTGGATGAATTATTTCTTGGGATGAAATATGAGCTCCCCAGTCCAGCCCTACCAGTGTGCCTCAAGAGGGATCATCTCTAGGCGTGCGAAGGGAGTTCATTCCTCCTGGTCCATTCAGCCCATGGCCTCTCTGATAAAACTGCCATCAAGAGGGCCAAATAACTTTAATTTCCAGACATTCCCCACCAACCAACATTGTGCAGCAAAAATTCATTAAATGTTCAAAGCTAGACAAAAGTCCTAATTTAACAGTGAAGTATGGTTCATGGTGCATGAATGAGCAACAGTTTTTCACACAACAAATTCAATAAACTTAACATTGTTCCGGTTGACAAACTCTCTCCAGACAGCAATTTGTAATCTTTAATTCAGGCCTAGCCTGCTGATCTTATCCATTTCTTCTGCAGATCACCTTAGAAATATTTAGTTTTCCAGCCCCCAACTGGCTTTACGGTTCCTTCCAAATAACTGCGGCACAGGTCCACAAAGCTTTTCAAAGCTGTTACTCCAGTGAATGAATGAAGAAATATAATATCCTGTATCCAGCTACTAAGGAAATCCCTGCAGTATTCTATTGGCGGTTACAGAAGGCAACTAACAACATTTTGAGAAGTCCTATTACCAGAGCATGTAGGAAGATTGAGACTAAGAAAACCTTTTATTTAAGAGGTAACAGAGAAATAGCTATCAATGGCCAGACAGGCCAACAAAGATTTGCAACAGGTGTCAACTGCATAGTTATGTGAAAGGAGAAGGTGGTGGGCAGATAGATACACACACATATCTAATATATCTGAGTAAAGGCAATTCCTGTTCTGCAACCATGTGGCTATTATTCCTGGCTTTTAGTTGGCTGGAATTCAGCAGGAATCGGTGCGTCTTCAATATACAGTAATGATGACAACGCAACAGCTGTGTTCTCTGGCAAACTGGGTAATGATATTAAGTTTGTATGGCTCTTTGGTTTGATTCCCAGTAGCAACTATCCTATTATCTCTGGCTAAGACAGGTTAGCACCTGCTAAAAGCAATTTCTCATAAATTAGTTCATGTCAGCTCTTGAATGGCTGCTACTCAAACGTAAAGTCTGTCTATTTCCCACTGTAATTGCCCCTCCCCACATAAGCTTTGATTATACAGATGGCTGTCTCCGAGCAGCTGTCCATTGAATTAGTGGCACACTGGCAGAACAATAGGTGTAGTGTGCTAAGTCTATCAGGTTGTATAGTATGGCCGCACAGAGGCCCACACCTGTGCTGTCCAGATGGTAAATATGCTTCTTAGCTATCAGAGGCTGTGGAATGTCTAACATGGAGGGGAGGGAATCCATAGAGTTAGTGTTTAGATATAAACTCCGGATTTAACAGTAAATAGCTTTAGAAGAAGCAGAGGCACAATGCAGACTTGGCTAGCTGGGAAAGGAAACAACATCTCAGAACGCTCACCCACTGCAAACGAATAAAGCATTTTCTTTTTCAGTTTTTTCATTGTCAAAATCAGTTCTCTCTCATGAATCAGCAGATCCCTGGCCCAGACTTCACAGACACACAGGCGGGCCCGCTCCCAAACCCCTGGAGAAGATACCTCAAAACTTCATGGAAGTTTGGATCCAAACTTTTACAGCTGGCCATTATTTCTGTAATCACAGATATTGTCATCCTACCACACCCTGCACTTTGGGGAAGATCCAAACTTTGGGCCCAGCTCTGACAAGCATTTGGGGCCAAAATCATCCTTAATGTAACTCCACCAGAAGGAAGGAATCTAGCCCTTTGGGCCAAACTGGGGGTTGTAGGGTATAATTTACCCTCTGTTTTGTAAAAATGCAGTTACCCGCTCTTTCATTCTCTCCAGCCTCCGTCATTCATATCTCCAAATCATCCTTTACAGGGACCACTCAGAGTCTACAATTACATGAGCATTTCAAGCAAATAATTTCAGTGCAGACCTGCAATTCTCTGAATATGAACCACTCCTGCAGCCCACAGACAATGCTCTATACAGGTTCAGAAACAAAAGCACAAAAAGCCTGAGATCTCTAGCGCTGCAGGCTTTAATTCATAACTTTGACCTTGACATGGGTGATCCCTTCACTATCTCAGTGCAGCAAAGAGCATGCAGATGGAACATTTCCTTGACATAGGAACCGCCTATACTACACATAGTCTAATAAGTCACTTAAGTGCTTTGAATCAATAAGTCATCTCATTGGAACCTATGCAGGCCATAGAACTCGAAGGAAATCTGATCTGGCAGTTCAGTGTGTTACAACAATTTTTTGACTGCATTGAAAACAAGGCAGGAGGGGGGAATTCCTCCTAAGGAAATAGCAAGGGGGTGTAGGGTGTAGTTTACACAGGGGATGTCCCCAACATAAATGAAAGAGGATAAAGAATTGAACAGCCCCTTTGAAAACAATATGAGCATGGGTCAGAAATGAGGGGATACAAAAATGGAACGACCCTGGTGTTATCATAAAAACTCCTGAACTATCCCCCTGGGATACATCTGCCAGCAGGGGAGATTTCGTTGACCTGGTTGTTTTGCAGCAATGTGCTGTGTAGCTACCACAGCTGCCCCTATCTCAGACCATGTTGTTGTCATATTTTTAGACATGTTACTTATCTCTGGTGTTGAGCTCCAATCTTCCTATTTACCCTGATTAAGTGCCACAATTACTTGTTATTCTGAGCAACACTCTGGTGATGGGTCCAGGCATATTGTTATTGCCAGATGCAGATGAGATTGGCAGTCACTCCGGAACACTAGGGGCACAAATGTATACTGAAAACACACCTCTTTCCTCCACTTGTCACTCCAAATTGTGCTTCTCTTTTCATTCCTTTTATCCATCCCCAGTTTTCCTTCTCTACTTCACTCTTCAGTTTTGTTGCGCCCTACTTTTCTCCCCATATGATCTCCTTTCCATATTCTCTTCAGCCCCTCTTCTTCTTATATATTGCTTCATTTTTCTTCTCTCCGCTAACGGATCGTCTCTAATGCTCCTTGCTGATCAGACCTTTCCTCATCTCCTCTTCTCTTTGTAAAGCGTTTTTTGATTCTGAACACAGCAGCCTTTCTAATTTTGGGATGAATTATTTAAATACCTTTCCCCAAGAGTTAGGGTGATATTGAGGAGAGGCTTTGGATCCCCTCTAGACCTTCTCATGTGTTGTTAAAATGCACAACCCTTTCCAAACAGCACCTGACTGACAGGGCCGGCTCCAGGCACCAGGCACCCAAGCACATGCTTGGGGCGGCACCTGGTAAGGGGCGGCGGGGGGGAGCGCGGCGCAGCATTCCGCGGGGGAGGGGCGCTCCGGCAGCGCGGCGCTCGGCAGGGAGGGGGGGCATGGGCGCGGCGCTGGGGGGGGTTCCGGCAGGGCTCGGCAGGGGGCGGCGCGGGGCTCGGCGGGGGGGGTTCCGGCGGGGCGTGGGGGGGGGGGGGGGGGGGTGGCGCGGCACGGCGCTCAGCGGGGGTTCGGGGGGGTGGCACTTTTTTTTGCTGCTTGGCCCTGCTGACTGATACACTAAACAATCATAGAGCCATCTAAAAATCATGCCATCTGCAGTTGAACTGGACTCTCAGTCCCTGATGAACTGAGATGATTTTGGAGCAGAACAGTAAATACCATATCTGGACCAGAAAAGAATTCCATCTTCAGAGCAGGTCACAAAGTAAAAGACCAAGAGCCTCACTTTCAGAAGTGCGAAGCATCCATAGTTCCCATTGACTTCAACTGAAGTGGGGAGTATTTAGCACACCTGAAAAGCAGATTGTTACTTTTCATCCCCTTGAGTTTGAACCTCTATGCATTTGAGCACAGACAGTGAATTTGCTATACCACATGACTAACAAACATGCAATGAAGATGCTCAGGGATAAACAGAGCCAAAGATAGCATATAGAGTTCATAGGTGACAACACATTTCACTTAACCTCAGTGGGCTAAGTAGCTAAAACTAGTTGGAAACCATAAAAATATACAAGAGCAAAACTAGAAAGCCATGGTCAGTCAAAACGTAAAGGCCTTAGCTTATAGCTCCAGAGCCAACTTTGTCAGAGGCAAGCTGATTACAATCAATGGACACTTGAGGGCTCTAGGAGTCCCAGCTGAACAATTAGCAATAGCATTAAGCAAGTGAAGATGTACTATAAGTCTGTCTTTGTAGTGGAAATGACAGAAAAGAGAAGTAAGAGGCCAAACTGCACATTTAGGTCAAAATTCTGGCCTCATTTACACTCCATGAAACCTATTGCTGGCTGGAAAAGAAAGGAAAAAATGTCACAAGGGTTTTGGATGTGGGGGGGGAGTAGTTGTTTTTTTTATAATTTTCTCCCTGTTTTTTCAAAACACACAATTCAAAAAACTGCAACCAGCTGTAATGAAACTTTAGTGAAGTCAGGAGGCTTGTATGAGTGTAACTGGGGAAATGTGGTCTTTAGGCTATTCCTCAGACAATACAATAGACCAAAGTGGACCAATCATTCTGAAAATCCTGTGGCTTAATTAAAATCAAGGAACTCAGCCAACATCTTCACTTCTTTTCCCCTGACAAAGTATAAGATGTCATGATCAGGCTTAGGAGGAATGGGTGTTCCCTCAGTCATGGACAAAGAGGGGGGTAAAGAATGTGATAGCTCCACCAACAGAGCCTGGAAATAACTTATCAAACAAAACCCAGTTACCACCACACAAATTCATAAGGTTAAAATAGATCTGAAATCCATAGGATAGGTCTTTTCACTCTCAAGTCCAAATTTACCTCAGGGTTAACTCTCATGATGTAAACAAAGTTGCACCAAGAATGAACTCGGCCTAAATCTTGACTGAACTGGTGCATTCTCTATTAAACTAAATTTCTGAGGGGAAAGTAAATTGGGTAGTTTTGGATTACACAAACAGACATTAAATTTCTGTGAAGAAGCAAAGATAGGACCATGAACATTTTCTTAATACCATAAGAGAAAGGATCTTCTCTATATGTATATAAATTCGAGGAAGAAAGAGACAAGTAAGAAAATTTCCAAAAGAAGTCTTTTTCTGTATGGGTTATTGACCATAGAAATATGTTTGTTGTTTGTATGCTATAATTACGGCAGGACAAACCTACTAGTCAGGCATTGGCAATGTTACTAATGCATCTTCTGTCCTTTTGAGTATATTTTTTACACATTATGCTTTATAAGATTATGGGCATACGAGACATACAACCCAACTCCTGACTACCAAGATCTCATAACACTTTTCATAAGAGAGGGATTGTTAGCCCCAGTAACCCTGCCAAATTCATTCAACTGTTCTAAAATTCCCCCTTCAGTTTCAGCTGAATATGGTATATTGCAAGTTTTAACCTACAGTGCCATGAAGGGCTGTAGGACACCATTTAAATGGGGGAAATGTTTTGCTATATTTGAGTGGTGGCTATCTATACTGTGCATAGGACCAGATCTTCAAAAGAGTTAGATTAATAATGCACATCCCAAATGCATGGACAGTTATATGCAAATTGGGTAACTGTGCACACAAATGGCTAATTGGATGCATTTTTGCATTCAGTCCAATCACTGAATTTATGCATCTCAGACAAATAAGCACACGCAAGTGAGGACCATAACTTTTGAAAGTTTGTTGAGCACCTCAGGATTTTTAGAAGAGAAGCTCTCCACAAATATCAATAGTTATTTATCAATTGTCACTATATAAGCATGAGCTTTTTAAGACCAATTTGTCAGCAAGCCTACTTAGCTGCAGCCATGGATTTGTGCAGACAAAATGAATAACTGCACATGCAAAAGACAATTTGCTCATCTCAAACTACACATTATGTGCATGCAAATTTTGTTCAACAGTGAAGGAAGCCTGGTGGAAATGTGTCCCTTACATATTTGCTATTTGGTAGTATGTATTAATAAAAGGTAATTATTTCAAAATGACAGAGCAAGAGAACATAAACAGACCTGAGCATGATAATCATTAAACCATGGTAACTTATCTTCTCGCTTGCCAGTGAAACACACACTTCTTTGAGCTCAAACAATGTTGCCTCTCTCAGGATCAGATTACTTTTGAAATCGGCAGCACTGCTTATCTTTCTTATCTTTGACCTGCAGTACAATGTAATTTAAAATCTGCGCTGTGTGGGATTGTGTTCTTTTTCAATAAACCTTTTAACTATTGAACTGGTGAGCCCTGAACATCCAGAAGCAGCATCTCTATTGTAAATCCTTAGTAAATCACTGTATGAGCAATAGCTGTCATTGAGATAGCACCTGTATTTATGTGAGAAAGCATTATCTTAGAAATAGTTCTCTAGACTGGTCTCTTAAACGCAGAAGCAAAACTGATAATCATCTAAGGCAATTGTCTTGACAAACGAAGACTCAACTGGATGCCATGGCAACAGGCATTTTAGCAAGTCCTTAAATTAGAACAGGGCCACACGGATGTTTTGGGGGACCTGGGGCAAAATCTGAAACTGAGGTCTCCCACCTTCCCCATCCTGAAATTGAGGCTCTGAGGGAGGTGAGGTTGGAGAGTGAGCCTGCCTCGCATTCACCCCACTGTGGATGCTCCTGTCCTGTGGGTCTGGGTCCAGCTCCATGCTCCAATGTCATGTTGGGGGAAAAAATGTCCCACGATAGCTTCAGTCAGAGTTGGCAACCCTACTTTGGGGGCCCTCTCAAACTAGGGGCCCAGCCCCTTCTCCCTCAAGGCAGCCCTGCATTAGAATAGACAACTGGAAATTCTGCTGCGGCATTGAGACACCTTCTTTACATCTCACCTTCCCACTTTCTCTCTCCCCCTTTGGAGTAACTCTATTTAAAATGTTTTGTGAATGTTTAGAACGGATGCTGTACAAACAATTTTTATTGCATTGACTAGGTTAATAGGGTCTGCCTATAAGGGCTTTAAGTTTGAAAATGATACTAAAGGCAATTCCAAATGATAGTTGCTCTTTTATAATTGATTTACGTAAGTGTTTACATAATTCTGATTTGATATCCATCACGTGCAATGTTAAGGGATGCTTTGGAAAGATTTGATAGGTCTGAATTTAGTCACCATTCATCAGGGAAGACTAATACCAGATGGGGAAGGGCCCAGAACAGAGCAGGGGCAAATACATCAGGAGATCTAGTGAAGGATGCACCTAATGAGGGCTTAGGTCGATTACTTCCGATGCAGGGCTATTGGAAGTTCCTTTGTGAGTACTGTTGCTGACAGTTAAATAGTTGGCTACTTCCAGCAGTCCCAGAATTAAACATAGTGCCTGGTTTTGAGTCTGTGTTGGAATCACTCCTGGGAATTCAGATGTTGTTTAGAAACCTTCTTATGGAAGTTGGTAGGAGTAGCATTCCAGAAACAAAAGGAGTCTTAACACCTGGTTAACCCCCAAACGCTGCTTGCTGGTTCAGAGGAAATATTTGCTTACTGGACTCAGGATGATGCCCTGGCACATCTTGCTCTCCTTAGTCTATTTCATTGAGTGAATATTAAAGAGAGAGTATTTGGTTGATTCTCTTCATAAAGTCACTCTTTCAGGAATTATCTTTGATCCTGGCACCTGACATACACATTAGGTTTATAATCAAGGCTAATGTGGGCCTGCTTCTAGGGGGGTCACAGACCCAGCCAAAAGAAAAATAGGCAGGTCTGAGGCAGCTGAGGTGCCTGCAAGGCAGCATTTTTAAATATTTGTCCTAAAAGATTATTAAGAACTAATGAAGTTTCATTGTTGGGCACTGACAGACCCAGGGGTCCTGAAGACACTAATCAGGATGGTCACATTATACACAATCCGTTCACAATTAAATCATTGAACATAAGAACAGCCATACAGGGTCAGACCAATGGTCCATCTAGTCCAGGATCCTGTCTTCCAACAATGGCTGGAGCCAGATGCTTCAGAAGGAATGAAGAGAACATGGCAATTATCAAGTGATCCATCCCGTGTCATCCACTCCCATCACCTGGCAGTCAGAGGCTTAGGGACACCCAGCATGGGGTAGCATCCCTGGTCATCTTGGCTAATAGCCATTGATGGACCTACCTTCCATGAACTTATCTAATTCTCTTTTGAACCCAGTTCTACTCTTGACCTTTGTAACATCCCCTGGCAACAAGTTCCACAGGTTGCCTGTGAGTTGTGTGAAGAAATACTTCCTTTTGTCTGAAACCTGCTGCCTATTAATTTCATTGGGTGACCCTTGGTTCTTGTGTTATGGTGTCTTGTGGTAAATAACACTTCCTTATTTACTTTCTCCACACCATCAATGATTGTATAGATCTGTATCGTATCCCCCCTTAATCATCTCTTTTCCAAACCGAACAGTCCCAGTCTTTTTAATCTCTCCCGATATGGAAGCTGTTCCATCCTCTAATCATTTTTGTTGCCCTTCTCTTTACCTTTTCCAATTCTAATATATCTTTTATGAGATGGAGATGCAATTGAGCTAGATCTCCAGCTGGTGTAAACTGAAGTAGCTCTATTTGACTTCATTCTAGCTATACTGATTTACACCCGATGAGGTTCTGGTCCTTCATTTCTATTTACCTCTTTAGAGAGGCACTCAAGTTGTCCAAAATAAGATGAGAAGATATACTTCAAATCACTTTCTAGATTCTAAAGCCCAGTAAGAATGCATAAAATGTGTTGATATTATGAAGAGCTTTCAACAGCTATCAAACACTCAACAGAGGAACTGAAGGGAAAATAGTTTGTCTCAACTTTTCATAGGGACCTTTGCAGTTAAGAATTTTGTATATCTGGGTAAAATTGCAATTGTTAATACCAATGTGAATGAAACACTAGTTCAAGCCAATAGATTAAAATGTGAAATGTTTAAGAGCAGAATTTGCCAATATAAAAGCAATTGGCTTGTTTCTTTGTAATTTGATTGGTCACGTAAGTGCAGAGACCTATCTTATGGCTTTACAAATCTGTGATAATTTCCTTCAACTTTTACTTTTATTGCCTCGTCGTTAAATTTACATTGAGTTCTTAAAACAAAAATGTTTAAAACAGATGTGGCCATTAAAGTTACAATATGAATTTTACAACCTGAGGTTTTATGACACTGAAAGAAACTTCAGCCACCAAGGTCACAGACAAGAATGGAACTAGAAAGCAGCTCTGATGGTGACATAAGAACTTAAGACAACAAAATACATAATTTTGTACATACCCATTGCATGGAGGTAGAAACAGTCCAGGAAATCATGAAATTAAGGATTGAAAGGGAAAAAAACAAAAGAAAGGAAAAGGTGACTGCATGGCCAGAGAAGTCTATGCCCTTTAAATTTCTCAGTTCCACCTCCTCTCTTTATCAGTTTTTCCCTTGGTCTCTCTCCTTTAGGAGATCTAAACTGTGAACCTATAGTTAAGATAATGATGTGTTTTTAAAGGTGCCACTTTAAGCACAGATTCAATTTAACAAAAATTCCAGTTTGCACAATGAGATGCAGTTGGGGAAAAACCTGGACTTTCATTCAGCCTCACTATAAATACTCTCTCACAATATACAATTTAATCAAAAGTAAGTTCCACCCCAGGTAGATAGGTAGGTATACAGCCAGACATCATCTAGCTATGTATTAAACTAATACATACCAAGTGCAGAGATGACTTCTTACAATATAGTATTCCATGAATTGTGTTCTCTGAACTTTTATTACAATGGCTTTTCCTGAACTCCGTTTTAATTCTAATTTCTTGGTTTTTAGATTATGTGCCACAGGTCTCACCACTACATACAACTTTAATTCATTCCATTTTATCACACACTAGCCATCTTATCACACATGTGAGCACATTCTCATTTTGAATACTTCTCTCAGGTTACCCTCAGAAAGATTGTCAGGATTATCGCAAGTGTGAAGAAAGACTATTGATTTCAACCCAATATTTTATTTTCTCCTTCTCTCTGCCTCTGTGGCCTTTCCATGTCAACCAATATCCCTAAAACTTTCTGTGACGGGTTCCCCCCCGGGGTGCCACTTGGCAATGGGGTACCACTGAGCCCGCCTGACCCACCAGCCTGGGCTCCCTTTCAACTGTGGTGCTGTGATAAGTTACCAAGTTCTCCAAGCTTGCTCTTTCACCAACATATGCACAGATACGGACACACCCAGCTGCAGCTTCACAGACAGATGCTGAAATCAGCTCTGAATGAGAAGGCTCAGCTAATCCCAGTTGCCAAGGCACCCCCCCCCCCCGAGTGTAAACCCAAAATTATAGTCTCGTACTACACAGGGAACTGTACAGCAGGAGCTCATAAAATTCACCCCCTCCCACAATGTGGAGAGAGATATGCTACAGCTTTCTGCCCCAAGTTAGGATTTCCATGCACTGGTTTTAGACAAAACAAAAGCAAATGTATTAACTACAAAATGATAGATTTTAAGTGATTATAAGGGATAGCAATCAGATCAAAGCAGATTACCTTAGTAGTAGAGGCAGTCCTCAACTTTACGACATTCGACTTACGACAAACGGCACGTATGACATTTCTGAATTGACACCATGATTCAATTACGACAATTGATTTAGAGTTTACAACGCTCAGTCCCGCAATGGAGTGGATTGCGGTTCCGAGTTACGACGTTTCGACTTACAATGCAATTTTCAGGAACCAATTGTGTCGTAAGTCTGAGGACTGCCCGTAAACAAAACCGCAAACTGGGCTTAACATAATGGATAGGTAGGATGGAAATTAGCAAATTCTGACCCTGAGTGATAAACAGGCTGGCAGATTCTTAAGGCACAAGCTATCTTGGCTTTCTCAGGTTTTCATACTCAGGCTAAAATCCCTCTAGCCTGGGACCATCACTTCCCACAGTTTAGTCCTTGCCCCTCAGGTTTTTCCAGGTGTGTTGCTGTAGGGAGAGTGAGGTACCATCATAATGTCATTGTCCCCTTTTTATATCTTCTTCCCATTTGCTGGAAAGCTCTTTTGCTGTGATCTGGGTCAAACAGTTCCCGTTGTGTAATGCTATCTCAGAGAGGTTTCTATTGTATGCAGTTCCTGGGGTAATCCTTGTGCTTGTGTGCATTTCCTCAATAAGTCATAGCATTGTTTGGACTTTTTACCGTTGTACCTGAAAGGCTGCTTGTGGGTGTTTTCATCCTACATGTTTCGGTAACATACACAGCCAAACTTCATAACTTCACATACGACAGTAGCACATACAATCCAATGAGATATTGTCTAGCAGATCAAGACTTTTAGAATGATACCTCACCAGGCATACTTTGTACAAAACATATCCTAATTACATGACAATGGTGAATATTGGGGTGCCAGGGTGTCACACTTTCATTTTCCTGGCTATCATATTTCATCCTTTTTCAAGTCAATAGTACTCATAACATTAACCAATTGCCAAACTCAAATTCTGTATATTCTAGATAAGGTCTAACCAGTTCCCTATACAGTAACTTCACCTATAATTTGGTTCATAGTCCGTACTTCTGCTGATGTAGTTTAGTCACCTCATCACACACAACATTCACCATCATCATGACAAATTCTCAAGGGAGATAGACTCCTTGCAGATGAACTGCCATCTCGATCTATATCTAGCTAGGTTTTGAAACAGTCTGGCTAGACATTCAATCTATGTCCATAACTGACGATCTTATCAAGCCACTGACACTTTTGGCAACCACCTGATCACATGAAATATTCCTTCTGTACCACAGTACTCACCATTTCTTCTTTCCTTCTCACTCGGCAGGTCTACTCTACCAGTTAAGTCGATCTAACTTACATCGCTCAGGGGTGTGAAAAAGCCCCTCCCCGGAGCGATGCAAGTTTCACATTATCCACACCAGCGGTATGTTGACAGGAGACACTCTCCCATCGGGATAGCACATCTTCACCAGATGCATTACAGCGGAGCAGCTGCATCAGTGCAGCTGCGCCGATATAGCGCTGTAGCGTAGACATGCTCTACGTCTCTTGTGAACTAGTTTCTGATGATTTTCACAATCCTCTGAATTCTCCTGCTGTGATGGTATGTTTATATTTTGCTAAGGACTGATCAATCATTGCTTTCTATATTAGTCCTTGTTCTCTACTTGTTTGTATTACCTTCCCCACCGCACCCCCAACTATCTTACATTTTAAATCTTCTCAGTTAGTTTCACATCTTTATTATTCCAGTAATATCAAGCACATCTTCACTAATGCAGAATTGTCATTCAGCCATCTTATTACACATACTTCTGGCTTTTGCATAAAAACATTTTACCTCTTCCCTCTTGGTCCTCTGGTCCTTTAACTTCCCTGTTGTTCACCAGTG